>NC_056725.1:1463535189-1463655189 GCF_019279795.1 Protopterus annectens
CTGCTGTTCTGTAAGTTTGCTTTTGGCATACCTGTACTGGGATGTTATCTGGGTGCAACTTTCTTGGCAACAGGGGAAACTATCCATGACAGTTCACTTGATAGGCTTGTATTGGCCAGGCTGCATAGTGTAGATGGCTAGCCTGCTTCTATTTGTAGGACTGGAGCTGCTCAACAGAACATTTGTACACATTTCATACATATACCCATCACACTACTTCTGCAAATATTTCTTTACCTGTGGGGAAATATCTGTTCACAATAGATTAGTGTTTCTACCAATATTCAAGTTTACAGCTGTAGAACTAGAAAGAAATGTTAGTAGCAGTCCCTGGATTCGAACCATGGTGTGTGTGTGCAAAAAGGAACTGCAGATATAGTGGTTATCAGGCTAAGCTACCACAGAAGCAGCATTTGTTTCCTGGGTTATTTCTGTCTAGTACATACTTTTCTACACACTCTACTTTTTTATCAAATGTCTTTTTATTTGTTTTCCATAATACCTACAACAAACATCAGAACAAGAAACTGTTGATCTTTCTGTTTACACAATATGAGCAGATTATTAAAACTAGACATTTGGACATATTACTAAAACAGACTTTAATTTAGAATCAAGTCAGCACACTCTGCTTTTGCAGTCTGCACCTCTTAGTTTCTCACACTTTCCTGTACATTCAGGACTACGTACAGCTGATATTCAAAGGTTAACACAAGGCAATGCTGGCAGGAAGACAGTACAAGACATTACTGAAAAAAATATTTACTTTTGCATTTTGTCAGTTATTTCAGATTCAGATTCTGAACTATGCAGACGAACAGTGCTACATCACTTCACCACAGTTACTGCATGCTGCAGAAGCTACACAATTGTACTTTTCAGAGTCGGTAGTCAGCTTTATTATTTTTGACATAACAACACTTTCTGTAACTCAGAAATCCACAGGTAGTATTACTGCATAATCTGCACAGGTGGACTGCTTCTCATTTGTAACTGTTACAGTAGCCCTGACACGGCAGTTTCTTAGGTTCTTTCAGACAGACTAATACATATCCTACTCTTCCTCTTCTCAGTTGTACCTTGTTTGCTACAATTACACAGCAGCTAGCACTACTGAGTTTTAACACTGGCAGCCTAGCACATGCATTTATTCAGTACAGTTAGAGCAGAATTTTATATATGTATATATATATATATATATATCTATATATATATATATATATATATATATATATATATATATATATATACACACACACACGCACAGTACTACCTTTACTATTTCTGATTTATTACAGCAGATATTACAAATATGTCTGTACTCACCAAACTCTCTGTGCAGTCGGACCAGGCACTGTGCATGGGCATCAATGTTCACAGCCCTCTCATCAGCAGCTATATGGGGAAAGAACACACATTATGCACACCTGTATAGTAACATATACAATGTTTAAATAATTATTTACAAATCCATAGACTGGATACTTACAAACTTCTGGGACATCCACCGCTCATGCCTCTTGGATCCACTGAGTGAAGAGCTCACCCCTCCTATGCTTTAGGTCATCATAGTGATGACACACATGCTCACCAGTTCAGGGTATGCCAATTTCACTGGAGAGATCACGTGCCAGATGGTCCCAGGCCTCCGCTTTATAGTGGGAGCCCTGGTACTAGTCCTGCATCAGTCTAGCTTCATGGTCTTTGATAAGGTGTCCAGCCATGACTCTTGACTCCTGGATGCTGCAATGTAGTGCTTGGAAGTGAACACCCTCTCCTAAACCTGCCATTGCTGCTGCCCTGATCAGACTCGAAGAGATATGGCTGTATTCCCATCTGTGCAGTTTAAATAAGGCCATTTTCCGCACTTTTCTGTGATTAGCCAATTTTCAAATATGCTAAGCTATGCTTAACTCCACACAAATCCACTTAGCAAGGCGTAAACCAGCTAAGCAACGCTTACAGTTGCTAAACATTGCTTATATTTTCATGCTTAAACAATCCTTAGCTTGTTTCAGTGGAGCTGCAGCAGGCTTAACTGACCACAAACAATTATTTAAAAAAAAATTAAAAAGTGTTTTACATTTCCCTATGGCATTTTCCTAACCCTACACTACCATACATGAGGCATATGACTTAGAAATATCATTCCAGCTCATAAAAATTAATTTACAACTGCTTCCACACATAAAATATTTCAGAGCTGGGATTCAAAGTGTGCATAGCTTACACACTTTACCATTACTCTAACCACTACACTACAACAGCAACAAGGATTTCACCTTTCAGAATTCTATTTCACTCTCAAACAGCATTTAAGCTGGGCTGAGCAAAGCACTGCATGATGCAAACCCGCTGTGTTTTGCTTAAACTTTTTCTTTAATTGTAAAAAAAAAATGTATAAAGAAATATTAAATCATTACATATATTTATCAGCAGGTTGCAGCCATGTGGGGCAGGGATCTGGTCATTTTGGGGACAGTCCTGTACTATGCGGGCTACTTCTTGGGGCCTGTGTTTTTTTTTTCTTATTTCGGTGTCCAAGGACACTGACATGCTAGTTTTACATTTCACTGTCCGCGGACACTGAAATAATGCATAATATTAGAGCCAGGCTCTAATATTATGCTATGTTCTTGTTTGAAAGTGCTGTCTGGCACTTTCTGAGTGCAGGGTACATGTTTAAGTGTCCGTGCAGAACTTATACATGCCCCCTGCACTCATAAATGGATTATGTAGGTGTAGGAATACAGCAGGGTACCCTCATTAATATGTAGGGGGGCACTACTGCTGTATTCCTACATGGAACATTTGGTGCAAAACTAGACTATTCTTGCACATACTGTTATGAATGCCGGGGTAGCCCTTACTTTTGCTACTTTTTATCTCTTCAGCAAATGCTCATACATATTCAAAAAATTACAACCACTTGACAATGTGTGTGTGAGTGCGTATGTATTTATAACATCTCTCTTCTTCTCTCTTTCTTTCACTACATGTAAATGTATATATGTATATGTGTGTGTGTGTGTGTGTATGTGTATGTATATATATATATATATATATATATATATATATATATATATATATATATATATATATACAGACACACACACATACATATATAGGTCTATAATATGTATTTAAATATATAAAATATATATATATATATATATATATATATATATATATATATATATATATATATATAATTTCTTTATGTATTTCTGTTTGCTCATTGGGATAGTCTAAATGGACAAAATCCCTTTTCAGTGGATGACTAGCGAGAAAAGCTCCATGTTTACATATTAAAATGTAAAACACTAGAAACATACCCTGGGATTCATTATCAGTCTTGCAGACTTTTAATGAAGCTTACACAATTGTCACACATTAGCACGGTGAGCAGTAGTGCTCATTGAATATGCATGCTGCTCTTCATGCTTAAACAGTTCCGGTTTGTGGCCAGCAGTCTTGGCGGCCATGAAATGATGCTGGGAGCACTAGCACACAATGTAAACAAAACGAATTGCCTGTAGACAAATGTATTATGCAAGCACATATGGACAGCTTATATGAAGTAAAGGCAAGTGACTTTCAAGTATGTAGATGCAGGGGATGTGAAATTGGGACAATTTACACAGAATAAAATGTGAACAGTGCAGGGATAATTACAAATGGAAGGTTCATGAAAAAATGTACTCAGTTATTGCATTCAAATGTGATGATGTCATAAAGAGATATTCTTCAACAGAAAAAGTCCACATTTATAGCAATAATAAATAATTCTCTTTCCAAGTTTTTACCCATGTACATAACTTACAAATGGATATGCTAACAATGAATGTGAGAGGGACATGATGCAATAATGGAATAAAGGGTTGTAAATGTGATATTAATGTTGATAATATGCTGAGTTGAGATAACACTTAAAGACAGTGGATACATTAGGGGCTATTTGCATATAGTACAGTTATCAAATATGACATGTATATGCAGGAAATAGATGTGCAATAACTGACTATAATGATGTATCCTCATCTCCTTCCTGTAAACAACACATGAGCTGTATAGCAGCTGTGTCATGCACAACTGAAATGGACATGTTTGAACATTTGTCATTGAACAACCATAGATATGGTGTCTATTACATTGGCAAGTCCTAGAAAGGCATGTATTTTATATACATGTGTGACAAAAGGAGGTACTTCCAGCACAGCTAGATGAAATTTTGTAAATAATCATGTCATTTGTGAATATCAACATGATGTGTATGCTTGTGTTACAAATGTATTAGAACTGTATGTCATATAAGATGGTTTGTACAGATGTTTGCTGAAGAGATATGTTGTAGAGTACTCAGCTTAGAGATGTGTCCACAGTGTACCCTACTGGAAGAGAACATAAATGTGCATAAACTATTATAACTGTGTAAATGTATATATTTTAACAGTGGGAACTCAAATGGAGAGGGTTAACTTGCAAAACTTCAGAAAAAAATAGTTGAAATTAGATGATTTTATAACTGCATCATAAAAGATTGTTTCAATCCAGGAAGGAGACAGGATGTCTAAAACTAGGGAGCTTTCTGCATTGTATTGTGAGTGTTTTATTGCTTTATGTCTTCCAGCAGCAAACATCTGAGGGCTAGGTATTTTCACAGGGAGATGCTAAATGCTGGCAGCTTCTAGCAATGGGGTTTATCCTGAGAACTAATGTCAGATGACAAGAAGTGATGTCATGCATCAAGTATCCCAGCAGCAATATTTGAAATATTAATGTAAGAACTCTCTGAGAGAGAGAGAGAGAGAGAGAGAGAGAGAGAGAGAGAGAGAGAGAGAGAGCATTTTGTATTTTGTCTTTGACCTGACAGCATCAGCTGAAAGACCCACTCACCACATCTGTCTTGTCTGCCTCTGTATGTAAGTTAACTAGCATACAGTAATTTCTCTTAGATGCAGACAGGAATATAGTGAAGTATAGCTTAGATTTTTTTATCTATTTGAGACTGTCCTGCAATGTTGTTTTAAGTATTTCCTGTGATTTAAAACTCTGGTGTAACTGTGATTATTTACTGAGTATTTTCTTGTTCTTTTATTATTTATTATTAAATGTATTTAAAACTATCATTGTGGCTGATATTTGTGAGACATATTTAAGTTCTGGGAATACTAGCATATTCATTTAGTGACACTGTGGGTCACTCTTAATACCCTTGCTCTTGGTCAAACTATCATTTGGATTAATAGTAACATTACACAGTAAGACTGGGCACCCTTTGTTAAGGGCCTTAAAATAGCCGATAAAGAGGTGGCTGGGGGTAGCAATAATTACCTTATAGTCTGGGCAAAAGGGGTATAGCTAGTAAACCTGTGCCAGCCTTTCCCAGGTGTGTGTGTGTGTGTGTGTGTGTTTTTGTATATAAATCAAATCTCAAAGTGTGTGTGTGCCAGCTACCTGGGCAGGACCACAAAGCACTGGTTAGACAGAATGGGTGCTGGACGTCTTGGCTTGGCCACTCAGCTGGGATCTCAACTTAATAGCTGTGCCAATGGGGAGTCTTATTGGGCATCTGGAGAAAGACGGAGAAAACAGCAGCAGAATGACTGTGGTCTCTGTGTGCTCTTAAGTGACATTGCACTTTACTGTGTGTGTGCTCTTGTCATCCAGCCAGTGTATACATCCCCCACTGTTGCCAGTGGTGAGGAATGAGGCTCCCTGATTACTGGACCAGTGGTGGGGTATCACATATTAATTGGTTGGCAGTGGTGGGATATCCACATGTTAGGATTCAGTGGTGTGGATACTGATCTAATGTAGCCTATAATCAGTGGTCACTGAAGAAGGTGTTTGCACTCTCAATCAGCCACACAGTGAACATTCAGAGTTTCATATCACAATAGCTTTATTTATTTTTGTTAGCTTAGTTAATCAGGGAGAGCAGGCAAGGATGTAAGCAGAGGAGCATGGCAAGCTGACAAGGAACCAGTTAGCTGAGGTGTACCAGGCTAAAGGAGTGATGCATGCCAACCTGACTAAAGCAGAAATGATTGCAGCCTTGGGCACAGCTGCATCACCGACCAGCAACCAGGAGGACAACCAGGCTGGCCTTAGACATGTACAACTCTCAGAAAATGGACAGTTCAACTTTTCCACAGAGGACTTAAAAATGCATCTTGAGTTAAAGAGGCTTGAACTGGAAGCCAAACGGTTAGAACTAAAATCAGCAGAGAGACTGCGGTGTTTACAGGCTGAAAAAAAGAAAAAAAAAAAACAGATGGCACTATAATCAATGGAGAGACTGAGATGTCTGGAAGCTGAGAATAATGAGAGGCAGAGGCAACATGAAAAGTGGATGCTGACTATTTACCAGGGTCATGGAGGTAATGGGGAAGAGTGTACCTGAATCTCAGAAGCAACAAAGGTCAGTATATTTCTTCCACAATTTACAGAGGGTAATACTTCTGATAGTTTCATTCATATGTTTGAAAGGGTATGTAAACAGTATAATGTTGACCAAGGGCTCTGGGTACTGTTCCTGATCCCCTTACTCCATGGTAATGCTTTTACTGATATTTCTAAATTGTCTGATACTGATTGCTTAAATTATAATACTTATAAAAAATTGTCTGTTAGAGTGTTTTAAGTTAACACCTGAATCTTATAGAAAAAAGTTTTGTGAGTATAGACGCAAGGCAGATGAAAATGTGTGTGAATATATTGCTGAATTAAGCACTTATTTTCATAGATGGGTGAGTGGGGGCCAGGTCACCACTTTTAAGGGGCTGGCAGACCTTTTGGTAAGGGAACAAGCCCTTAGCACTTTGCCTGAGGACATGAGAATCTGGTTAGCTGATAGGCAATGCAATACCGCAGATGATTTGGGGGAAAAAGATAGACCTATACCTAGCAAGCAGAGCATCAGTGCTGCTCACGGGCCTAAGGGAGCCCATGGTGGGTAGCCTAAACCTCACTAACAGAGTCCGCCAGTAGCAGGAGAAGCCACTAGTCTAAATACATGTCCAGGACCAAGGGTTAAATGTTTTAAATGCAATCAGTGGGCCCATGTAGCATATAGATGTCCATGGAGGCAAGGTTGGGAACAAAAGTTGGGAGAGTCAGTAAGTGGGAATGACAGAATGCTAGTGGTAAGTTGTCTGGAGACAAAAAGGGTACCAAACTACCACAAGATGTTATATCCAATCTTAGTAAATGGGAAACAGGCCGTTGCTAAGAGAGAGGCAGCCTTTCCTTTAATATAACCATTGTAAAGCCTGCAGTGTTAAAAAGGAACACTACTTGCTTGGGCAGTCTACTCCAGTTAGAGCTTTATGAGGGAACCCATTCCAAATGCCTTTGGCTAGGGTTCACCTTGACTGAGAGGGTGGAAAAGGAAGCCAGCAAGTAGGTGTGCTTGGGGATATCCCTGCAGATGTCCTGATAGGGAATGATTTTGATAATGCAGTACTGTGTGTGCATGCACTGACAAGCAGTCAGGCTTGGAGACAAGCATGTGGGTCTGGTAGCCTAGGGGAGACCCAGACAGACATTGCATACTTGAAGCCAGGACTGATGTGGTGGTTATTTCAGAGAGGGAGCTATCCTGTAGCAGTGAGACTGAAGGTGAGGCATAGCTGCTTGTGGGTACTGATGTTCCCTTGGACAGAGTGAATGCAAGGGCAGAGGTGAGTTGTAGTACCCAGACTGACAGTAAGGCACCACTGTCAGGGGATACCATACTCCCTAGGAAGGGGAGCTGGGAAGGGTTACCAAGAGAGAGAGTTGAGACAGGCTCAACTTTCAGACCCTATATTACAAGGCCTGAGGGAGGTAGCCTGTGAGGCACCTGATTGTTATGGAAAAGGGGAATCTGTGTACTGGGGCAAAGGGTTACTGTATAGAAAGTGGACCCCAGAGAGAGGGCTAGGGGTGAGAGAATACAGGAGTTGCTAGTGCCTAGAGCCACCATCTGGCACTTCTAGCCATAGCCCATGACATTCTCTTTGCAGGTCATATGGGCATAAATCATACAAAGAGACATATTATGCAGAACTTTTATAGTACTGGGGTTTCTAGAGGTGTAACGGGATACTGCATGACCTGTGAGCAGAGCCAAAAGGTAGGCAAGGCAGGAGACATGGTGCAAGCTCCTTTGATTCCTTTGCCTGTGATTGAGGAGCTATTTCAAAGGGTAGCTATGGATATTGTGGGGCTTCTGAGTACCCCAAGTTCCACAGGGGAAAAGTATATCCTAGTGGTAGTAGACTATGCAACCAGATACCCTAAGGCAGTTGCTCTGTCTTCCACTGAAGCAGAAAATGTGGCAAATACTTTGTTAGTGATTTTCAGCAGGGTAGGTTCCCCAAAAGAAATACTGACTGACAGAGGTGCCAATTTCATATCAGATCTGCTGGCTTGTCTGTGGAAGCACTGTGGGGTGAAGCACCTAAAGACCTCCCCCTACCATCCCTTGACTAATAATATTGTTGAGAGGTTAAACTCTACACTAAAGACCATGCTATGGGCATTTGCAGACCAGTTCAAGAGGGAGTGGTACAAATATTTTCCCTATCTGTTGTTTGCTTAGAGAGAGGTGTCCCAGAAATCCACAGGTTTTTCATCCTTTGAGTTGCTGTATGGGAATAGGGTGAGGGGACCTCTAGATTTAATTCAAGATGAGTGAAAGGGTGAGTGTGAATCCCACAAGGAGTCTGTTGTGGCATATGTCCTAAACCTCATAACAATGCTGAGGGAACACATGGGCTTGGCCCAGGAGAAACTAGCAGAAGCCCAACAGCCGAAAAACGTTCTAGTATGACAGGAATGCTTTAGCTACAGATTATGCTGTAGGGCAGCAGGTAATGGTTCGTATTCCTGTCAGACACAACAAGCTGCAGGCAACTTGGGAGGGACCTTTCAATGTGGTAAGGAAGGTCAATGATGTTAACTACATGGTAGAAGTGCTAGGCAGGAGGCCGAGGCACAAACTGTACCATATTAACATGTTGAAACCTTACCATGATAGAGAGGCTCATGTGCTAAGTATTTGCAGTGGATGGCATGTGGAGTTTGAGGGGGATCTGGTGACTGATCTCCTCAGTGATGCTCAGAGTGACACCTCAGTGGATGGGGTATCAATGTCCCAGCACCTATCCCCTACCCATGTTCAAGAAATCTGAACAGTGTTACAGGAGTTTGGGAACATGTTCACGGGGAAACCAGGGAGCACCCACCTGGTGATACACTTTGTGGATATAGGACCCCAAAGGCCTATTAAGCAGGCCCCTTATAGGGTGCCTGAGAGAGTCAAGCAAACCCTGAGGGAGGACATACAGGAAATGTTGGAACTAAGGGTAATCCAGGAGTCCAGCAGTCTCTGGGCATCCCTAGTGGTGCTGGTACCAAAGACAGATGGCAGCACCAGGTTCTGTGTGGACTACAGGAAATGAAATAGTCACCCAGAGTCAGATGCTTACCCCATGCCTAGGACAAATGACACCCTAGAAGAGCTAGGTGGAGCTAAGTATCTCACCACTATTGATCTTACCAAGGGTTACTGGGAGGTGCCCTTCACTCCCAGTGCTAGAGACAGGTCAGCCTTTGTGACTCCTTTCAGCTTGTATGAGTTCACGAAGATGCTCCCTGGGATGGGAAATGCTCCAGCGACTTTCCAGAGGCTGGTAGATCATATCCTAGTAGGAGCAGGAGATTTTTCCCTTGCTTACCTGGATGATATTGCCATCTACAGCTATTCCCAGCAAGAGCACCTCCAGCATGTCAGGGAGGTGCTAGGCAGACTACAGCAGGCAAGGTTGACCATTCAGCCCAGTAAATGTCAGGTGGGTATGGCAGAGTTCTTCTATCTAGGACACAGAGTGAAGAGTGGTAAGATCAAGTCAGAACCTACCAAACTGAAAGCCATTCAGGCATGGCCTGCCCCTGTCACCAAAATGCAGGTGAGGTCATTCTCAGGGACAGTAGGGTACTATAGAATGTTTGTCCCCATTCAGAGTACCATAGCTTCTCCCCTCACAGATCTGACAAGGAAAAACAAGCCAGATAAGCTAGTGTGGATCCCAGCATGTGAGTAGGAATTCCAGAAGCTTAAAGGAGCTTTGGGAGGACCCTTAGTGTTAGCCAGTCCAGATTACAGCAAATCATTTGTTGTGCAGGTGAATGCTTCAAACCAAGGGGTGGGTGGCTGTACTCAAACAGGTATACTTAGAGGGAGAAAAGCACCCAGTGTATATCTCAGCCATAGGCTCCAACCCAGGAAGGAATGCTATGCAGCTGTATAAAAGGAATGCCTAGCCATAGTGTGGGCACTGCAAAAACTTCAGCCTTATCTGTATGGAAGGAAATTCACTGTTGTTAGAGACCACAATCCCTTAACATGGGTACATTGAGCCAGCCAGCAAAATGCTAAGTTACTAAGGTGAAGCCTAGGGTTACAGCCATGTGATATGACAGTGCAGCACCATAGTGGAGTCAGCAATGCTAATGCAGATGAGTCCTCAAGACAGGGAATGGGATAAGGTATTCCCAGATAGGCTGAACCCACTCAAGCAGTGTTTCTCAAAGATCACTTGAAAAACTATCTTGAGTCTTTGAGGTGGGGGGAGTGTCACAAAAGGAGGTACTGCCAGCACAGCTAGCTGGAATTTTGTAAATAATCATATGTCATTTGTGAATATCAACATAATTCATATACTTGTGTTACAAATTTATTAGAGCTGTATGTCATATAAGATGGTTTGTACAAACGTCCTGAAGAGGCATGTTATAGAGTACTCAGCTTAGAGATGTGCCCACAGTGTACCCTACTGGAAGAGAGCAGAAATGTACATAAACTATTGTAACTGTGTAAATGTATACATTTTAACAGTGGAAACTTGAACATAGAGGGTTGACTTGCAAAACTACAGAAAAATAGTTGAAATTAGATTATTTTATAACTGTGCCATAAAAGATGGTTTCAATGCAGCAAGGAGACAGGATGTCTAAAACTGGGGAGCCTTCTGCATTGTCTTGTAAGTGTTTTATTGTTTTATTGTTTTATGTCTTCCAGCAGCTGCAAACATCTGTGGACTATGTAGTTTCACAGGGAGATGCTAAATGCTGGCAGTTTCTAGCAATGGGGGTTTAGCTTGGGAACTAAAGTCAGATAATAAGAAGTGATGTCATGCTGCAAGTATCCCAGCAGTAATATTTAAAATATTAGTTTAAGAACTCTCTGAGAGAGAGAGAGAGAGAGAGAGAGAGAGAGAGAGAGAGCATTTTGTATTTTGTCTTTGACCTGACAGCATCAGCTGGAAGACCTACTCACCACATCTGTCATGCCTGGCTCTGTAATTAAGTTAACTAGGGTACATTACTTTCTCTTAAATACAGACAGGAATATATGAAGTATACCTTAGATGTTTTCTTTATTTGTTTGAGACTATCCTGCAATATTGTTTTAAGTATTTCCTGTGATTTTCAACTCTGATGTAGCTGTGATTATTTACTGAGTATTTTCTTGTTCTGTCATTATTTATAATTAAATATATTTAAACCTATCATTGTGGCTAATAATTGTGCGACATATTTAAGTTCTAGGAGTACTTGCTTATTTATTTGATGACACTGTGGGCCACTCCTAATAGCTTTGCTCTTGGTCAAACTACCATTTGGATTAATAGTAACATTACACAGTAAAATTGGACACCCTTTGTTAAGGGCCTTAAAATAACTAATAAAGAGTTGGCTGGTGGCAGTAATAACTACCTTATATTCTGGGCAAAAGGGGGGTATAGCTAGTAAACCTGTGCCAGCCTTTCCCCAAGTGTGTGTATGTTTGTATATGAATCGAATCTCAGAGAGTGTGTGTGTGTCAGCTATTTGGGCAGGGACACGAAGAACTGGTTGGACAGAGAAGGTGCTGGAGGTCTTGGCTTGGCCACTCAGCTGGGCCTCAACTCTATAGCTGTGCTAATGGGGAATCTTATTGGGGATCTGGAGAAAGAGGGAGAAATCAGCCCCGGAGTGAATGTGGTCTCTGTGTGATCTAAAGGGAAATTGCACTTTACTGTGTGTGTACTTGTCATCCTCCCAGTGTGTACATCCCCCAATGTTGCCAGTGGTGAGGACTGAGGTTCCTTGATTACTGGGTCAGTGGTAGGGCATCACAACATGTGCATCATAAATTGTAATATAATAGCAGTCAAAATGCGCAAGTGACAAAAGACATTACAGACCTGATGACAATGCAGTAGTGCAAGGTCTCTGTTTGTAAATGGAGAACTTCTAATATAGGATTATACTGGGCATACCCACAAGAGATTAAAACAAAATCTGCCATAACAGCATGAGAACAATACAAAAACATATTATTATTTGCATTAATAATAATTAAAAATTGAGAATAATAACTTCATGCAGTTTTGTTTGTGCAATGTCAATACATTCATCAAATGTTACCTGTGGCAGGAGTTGAACAGCTAGCCATGTAAGCCCACTGACTGCAAGCATGTGTATGAATCCCTTATGACACAATGAATGTCTTAACAAAGCTGTGAGACTCCAGCTATGTGAAGTTGCTACGTCATATGATTGTGTTGCAATTTGTGTGAGACATTAGGGCTGGGGAAGGTTTTTCCCACTGTAGTTGTACACAATATAACACTTGTGGATGTCATTCATGCATAACAGAATTAGGACCTGCAATGCTTAACGTCAGCCAATGCGGGTTTTGAACACCTGATTATGTGATGTCAGAAGCTACATGATACTGTAAAGAATGAATATGCTACAAATTTGAAATGTTTTGGTCTTTGAAGTTGTGCCATATTTTTATTGCTGTAAGAAAGATGTCTGCTTTTCATTTCTTTAAAATACTATTGCTATATGTGTGTTTCTCACACAACATTGCACATGATGGGTAATACAGTCATCACTGTGACAGGAGAAGGGCAGTCATGGACGATGTGTGACAGATTTGAACACACTACAGCACCAGAATACAGAACAGAGTCTTATATGTCCTCATGCCACAGGAAAACCATTAGTAGTTCTCATGGGAAAGCCACATGTCATCCCACAGTATCACCATTATTAAAGAAAGCACTTCTATGTGCAAAAGGAACAGGCATCATTGTAATAGGAATCCCAATGCATGCATGTACACAGCAGATAGCTGGCTGACAACATTCTTACCTACCTGCATATTCACATACATAGTGACACAAGCGACCCTAAGGAGTAATGGCTGAATTTGAACAGACTGCCTAAGATCACAAGATACAGAACACTGCCTGAATCACACATCACACAAGATTTTCTTTTACAGTTGTGAGAGTACACATTTGAATGGCTGACATCACCATTCTTTCATACTTTGATGTTCTTCTAAAATTGTATAAATATAGGTGAAGTGCACAGTAACACTGAACAGCTGCACATACTACATGCATTAGAAGCCCTCTTTACACAAAACAACAGACAGCCATCCAAGGACAGTAGTAAGTCATTGCTGGATTCAAATCTCCTCCCTCTGCAATTACGCAGTCTAGAGAGCATAGTAACAGCAGCCAGCACCACAAGGTAACTGCTGTGATGTGGTTCATTTTTGATAGTATGATGTACGCAGTGTGCTTCCAAAACTGTTTATTGCCTGGAGGTAATGCAAATCTATACAGTAATCTACTGCCTGGGAAAATATATCTTCTAGATGGGAGTTGCTATGGACACAATTGTACATGATAGCATACATTCTGACAATAATTACCTAATGTTGGATTCTAACTCCCTACTTATCTACTTACACAATCTATACAATACAGAATTAGCCTCAGTCACCACAGGAGAAGTTGACATGTTGACCTCATCAGAAAGATGGAGAGATGACGGTTGTGGTAAAAGTGAGATAAGGGGATGGTGACATCCTCTCCAATGTTAAAACCTTCAGCTGACTGGAAGATGATACACCACTTCTGTTTAGGAAGCTATACATAATTGACATTGAAAACAAACATGCAAGTTCCCTATTGTCAGATTGGTACCTCCTACCTATCTAGTTATACAATCCAGAAAACAAACTATAAATCGCAAGTGCCACAAAACAAGTCTGACTCTTAAGGGGGGAATGTGCACTTTTGATAAGATGACCTCATCACTGTGTTGCAGATAAGAAGTTTGAGTTAAAAATGGGATAAACTGCAGAGTGAGCTGTGTCTAAAGTTAAAGTTTTCTCCTGAGTGGAAGTTGATGCAGCACATCTGTTTTAGAAGCTTTATATTCTTTAGAGTAGAACAACACAGACATCCTAGTTCACTACTGTCAAATTCAAACCACCCACCTAACATGTTACACAATCTGGAGAACACAGTGCTAGCCACAAGTATCATGGGGAAAATTGACTCTTATAGGGAAAGAGTGCACTTTTGACATGATGACCTCATCACTGTGTTGAAACAATGATGTTGGATGGTGGAATACTCAACCAGGTTAAGTTTTTCCTGATGTGAAGTTGATACAGCATGTTTGTTTAGGAAGTAATATATATCTGATATTGCAGCCACACACACAAGTTCCCCATGGTAGGAATAGAACCTCCTATTGATCTAGTTATATAATCTATAAGCACAGTATTAATCATAAGCACCAGAGGAGAAGTTTGACTGTTAAGAGAAGAGAGTGCAGTTTTGACAGGATGACTTCATCAGTGTAATGCAGAGAGGATGTTTGTGTTAAAAGTGGGAGAAAGTGCAGAGGGAGCTGTATCCAAAGGTAAATGCATTTTCTTAAGTGGAAGTGGACACAACAAATTTGATATTGAGGTGTTACTTATCTGTCATTAGACCCATCCCCTCTGTCTCTCTCACACACACACACACACACACACACACACACACACACACACACACACACACTTGAAAACTGATTCTCCTACCTATCTAGTTACACAGTTTAAAGAACACAGTATTAACCACAAGTACTACAGGAGAAATTGGAATTTAATGATGTGAAAAAGTACATTTATAATTAGTAAAAATTCACTGTTTGTGCATCGTATATTTTGAGACAAATGCATATGTGTGGATAGGCCAATGCAACAGCAGTGTGCTTATCCCATGTAATGACATACTTCTCTACTAAGGTTTATACACTGTCCTTCATGTAAATTGCATTACTGTGAGGGGCATGTACCTGCTTCACAGTATGTGATTCCAGTAACAATCAGGATTGTAAACCAATGGATAACACATCAGGCATTCCTACCACTTCATTCCAGGAGGTATGCATGGAAATAGTAAACATTTATAGTGCCACAGTCACTGTTCTTGCCTTATTTTGTCTCATTCTTGCACAATGTGAAATGACAACACAAGCAGACAGAATAACAGTGATGGATTATGTGTGAATATGTTATGCAACATTGTAACACAGTTGCAAGTGTAACAATCGGAGTACATATATACATTAACAGACTGACAACTCTGAAATCCAGATAACTCACTGTCAAAATTCAATTCAGACAAAAAGACATTGTGCAACCTAAACAAAGAATTTTTGTAATTTTTTTTTACTCAATGCCTGAGGCACAGTGCTGCCAAGCTCAGTTGCACTGCTGATGGCAATGTATTAGCACATGTGCAATTTGTATTTTCAGCAGCTGAAGTGAGAATGGGAATTAACAGTGCTCTGTGCCCTGTGTTCTGTACTGACTTTTTGTGCAAATAAACAGGATACACATACAACCATGTCTGAATCTGATAGAATACAGAACAGATATGTACTATTGTCATGTTTCTGGTGTCATGATTTACATATTTGTCATGACAGTTGTAGTTATTCTAGTTACGTCCTTATATGTATGTTATATGTGTATTATGAAACATATGAGGGACCATTCATGTTACTGCAGGTGAAAACATGGCTTGTGAAAACAGTTTGGAATCATGGAGGTTTACTGGATGACACAGAAGTGGTGGGAGACGTCAACATTTGCTGACAAGAATACACATACAGGCATACTAATAGATTAGTTCATGTTTCATTTTTGCACATATTTGTGTTGTGTTACTATTTGATTTATCATCATAATTATTCATGTAAGATCTATACAAGACAGGCTTCACAATAGGGAGCAAGTACATTAATATAGCAGTAGGATAACAGTGTGTTAAGAATAGGTCTAGCCAACATTTACAGCCACAGGAGTCATATAAAACATTCAAAAAATAGTTTGGCATACATCTGGATTTGAACCTTGAGAGTATTCCAAGAAAAATCTACAGATCTGACTTTTATCTAAACACACCACATAGGAACTCCTACTCCACAAAGGTCCCATGTGACAACATATTGCAGAAATGGACAATGTATGTATTACTCTTCATTACCCTCATGACAACTGTACATTGTACAGTCAACTGTTCAGCTTGTCCAAATGTCGATTAACCTGACCATGCATAGCTCAGCACAGCAGTGAGAAGGGCACAAGAACAATATGGCTGAAGGTGAAGGCTCACTAGATTTAGCCTCAGTTGCAGTTGGTGATCAGTGCCAGACATTGCACAAATGCAGGGGAGGAAGACTTATGACACAGAAGGGAAAAGATACATACAGAGGGTGGGAGGGAGCAAGGGCCAAGTAGCTTATAACACAAGCAGGGGAATGGTGGCTTATAACAATATGAAGGAAACAGCTACACATAAAATGCTGTAAGAAAAACAGTTAGCAACACTTAGCCAATGGCTGCATTAGAACCCTTGAAAGTATGCAAAAAGCAGTCTGAGGATTGGAGTATTATTTCATCATGCCACAAAGGTACCCTTACTGCATACTATTTAAATCACACAACTGAAGGACTGTGACAGCTTACTGATGCAGAAGGGGTGAACAGAGAGAGAGAGAGAGAGAGAGAGATGGAGAGAGATACAGCAACAGTATAGTTCTGTAGAACCATCTATATGGCATGTTACTCTTACTTTTTTCTTCATTATTAATCTGTTGTGCTTTGCACAATAAAGTGCTTGATTTATGGAGCAAGAAGGAGTAGGAGAGAGCAACCAACATTAAGACATAAGCAGCATAGGGGTGGCTTACTAATTTTCCTTATTGGGAATGGAGTATTTTTGTCAATGCTTTTTCTGCATTATTAAACTGGTATGTTACTGAAATGTTGCAAACAGAGATTAATATAGACATTTGCAGTTAACCATATGAAAGTAATATAAAATGACATGAAATAATAATTTGACCTGCAGCTGTATTTGAACCCATAATACTATGCAAAAACATCAATTGACAGACACAGGAATTGTCTCAACACAACAAAAAAGAACGTCTAGGTCATTACATCTAGCAGCCTAATAACTCTTACAGTAGATATTTCACAGTATTGCCTTTAGTCTGCCTTTACTCTGTATTCCTATAGTGCTGTGGATTTAAGCACATTTGCATGAAAGTAACCAGACTACTCCATCTGAATTTAAAATCTTCAGCTGTTGCCTTTAGGTTCATAGGGTCATATGTATGTACTAGGCTAGCTGCCCGAGGGCATTTATAAGCCTAGCCAGAGCGTGTCGGTTTTCACCACCCCATTGATTAATTAACTGATCCTCTGTCACGCAGAACCAATGAAGTGATCCCAGGAGTGTATTTTCTATTACCCATCTACTTGTCAAGGTTTCTCTTGAAGAGTGTTAGTAAGCGGCTCTACCTAATGTAGTTTGGAATTTTGTTCCAAAGCATGGGGAGTCTCTGTGACAGGAATCTATGCCTCCAGCATGTTCTATTTATTGTTGTGGTGAGGTTTAGCTCAGTAGAGCACGTGGCTCGCAGTGACTTGGATTTCTTTAGGTGGAGAGTGTCCATCGATTCTGAGTTGGACATGGCTTTGTAAGTCAGGCAGAGATCACCTCTGAGTAAGCGATATGCCACTGAGTACAACCAAAGTTTTTTATGTCGGGCTACATAGGACATATGTTTGAGGCCAGTAATCCTCTTGGTGAGGTACTTTTGTGGTCTCTCCAGCTGTGTGAAGTGTCTTGTGAGGTACATCCCAAATGGGGCATTGTACTCTTTGATGGGTGTGACGAGTGATGAGTAGAGGGCACTATAACTTCTTTATTTCTAGATACGAACACTTTAGTAATTAAATGGGCCACATAGAAGGATTTTCTAACTACTTTGGAAATATGATTGTCAAAGGAGAGATTACTATCTACCTGGGTCCCCAGATCTGTTATTACCCCTTCTGTATTAAGGGGGCTGCCACCTCTGTGGTAATTTGTGGGTGTTTTATTTTTCCCAAACGGGAAGACTATGCATTTTTTGGCATTTAGCTTGAGGCCATGACTTTAACACCAGGTGTCAGTCTCAGTAAGGCCCTTTTGGAGGATGTCCATGTCAGCTGGAGAGTCAATTATAGCTCCCAGTTTGCAGTCATCAGTGAACCTGGTTAGCCATAGTCCTCCTGTATTTGCCTGTACTTCTGAGAAGCATATGCCAAACAGTAGGGGTCCCAGGACTGAGCCTTGTGGGACACCACTTCTGACTGGTTTAGAGTCGGAACTGGAGCCCGCTATTCTTACTGTGTGAGTTCTGTCTGTAAGTTATTTGGCAACCCATCTTGTGACGTAGGGGTTTATGTTCAGGCTGCTGAGTTTTTCTGTAATACCCAAGTGGGGAATGGTGTTGAAAGCCTTGGCAAAGTCAAGGTAGGCTGTGTGAACAACCTTTCCCTCGTCTATGACCTTGGTGACTGTCTCGAAGAAGTCAACCAGGTTTAGTAAGCATGATCTGTCCTTAACAAAGCCGAACTGGGTCGGGTGAAGTGTTTGGAGTTTCCTAATGTCGTTAATGAGTTCCATGATGATGCGCTTCATAGCCTTGCAGACCAGGCTAGTCAGGCTTATGGGGCAATAGTTACCAAGGTCAGTTCTGGCCCCTCTTTGTGGAGTGGAATAATCATTGCTGTGTGCCATTCTATGGGCATGTAGCCTGTGGAAAGGCTGACGTTGAACAGCGTGTTTAGGTGGAGGGTTAGTTTGTTCTGTAGTTCGTGCAAGATGCAGCCTGGGACACCATCTGGCCTCATTGATGCTGTGTTTTTGGCTTTTGAAAAGGCTATTTTCACCTGTGCATCTGTATTTTCTGGGACACTACACATTTTTGGTATTGTTGTGGGCTCTTTTGGGGATGAGAGGAGGGTGAAGTTGGCACTGAATATATCTGCCAGGATATTGGCAATATCAGTAGGTTCAGTATATTTTGTGCTATTTTGCACTAGTTCAGTGCATATCTGTGAGTTGCCACTTAGATACTTAACATAGCTAAAGAAGGCATTGTGGTTATCTTTTGAATCCTTGGCTATTTTTCTTTCAAAGTTAGCCTTGGATGATTTTATGAGGGACATTAGCTTCTTACTGATACTGATCAGGGATGTCTTTCCTTTTTGGGATTTGCTTTTTTTCTGAACTAGTTTCCTCCTTCTGTTGTATAGCCTGTTTATGGCAGGGGTCCGCCAGACTGGTTTCCTTCTCTTAGAGGAGTGGGTCTTGGTTTTGCTAGGGATGGCATGATCCATGCATCCTTGTAGGTGCTCATAGAGTGCATTTGTAAAGGTTTCTGCATATTGGGCAGTGTTATCCTTTAGCGTGGGGGCTGTGAAACTTACCACCTCTGTCTTAAGTAAGGTGAAGTTTGTTTTAGAAAAGTTTTTTATTGTGGTTTCCTTAGTTGTGGGTGGTGGTGGGGTGTGGATGTCCAGAGTGATTAGTTTATGGCCTGATCTAACCAGTGACGGGTTGACCTCCGATGTGGAACACCTGTCGCCCATGTTTGTGATGACCAGGTCAAATATGTTTCCACCTCTGCTAGGGGAGTTTACCAGCTGATCCACGGCATTTGAGTTGAGGAATTCCAGGAAGCACTGGGCCTGGGAGTTTGTACTTGAGTAGTTTTCCCAGTTAATGGTAGGGTAATTGAAATTGCCCAATATCAGGGAGTTTGGTAAGACCTTCATGCTTTCCAGTGTCTCCAGTAAGGTGGAGTGGTGGTCCTGGTTCATTGAGGGTGATCTGTAGCAGGCCACAATTTGCATTGCAGATTTGCCCAATGTTAGTTGCACATGGATGATCTCAGAGGTATCATGCTGTGCCACTAACCTGGAGGTGTAGGTATCCTTGATGAATATGTATGCACCCCCTCCTTTTGTGTCTCGGTCCATGTTCTGTGGCCGAAACATGTGGTATGAGTTGTAGCCCGGTAGTGCTGGGGTGCTCCCTGGAGCCTTGAACCAGGTTTCAGTTACTGCACAGATGACAACATTCTCCATACTGAGGAGTGCTTCGAGCGCGTGCATTTTGGCATTTAAACTCCTGGCATTGAATAGCATAACCCTCAGTTTTTGGTTAATTGTGCTGTTTACTGAGGTGGGTTTGATTTTTGAGCCTTGCCTAAAAAAGGCACTATGAGGGCAGCAAGAACCTTGGCCAGTATTTGAAAGCCTAGGGGTAACAGGTGCATGCCGTCTCTTGTGAAGCAACACGGCTTGTCGAGCATGTCATCCCAGGCTGACAGACACTGGATCCTCTTTGAATGACACCAGAAGCTTAGCCAACTGTTGAAATTGATCATTTTTCCTTTATACTGAGGTATCATTCTTGGTGAGGGCAGGATGCTACTCAGGGTCAGGGTCATACCAACCTGGGCTACATGATCAGAGAGCTCTTTCATGTCTCTTTTCATATAATCCAGGGAGGTACGTCTCAGGTCAGTCACACATACATGAATAATGACAGAGTCATATTTGTACTTGTTCTGGAGTGACCTGAGTGCTTGTGTTATACGGCGGATTCTGGATCCCGACAGGCAGCTAAAAGTAACCTTCTGCTTATCCAGCCTAGTGAGTGGGACATCAGTGTGCCTGACTATAGAGTCACCTATTACTAGTGTGTTAGGTATGTTATTTCGCCTTAAGGGCTGTGATTGTGCGGCACACTGATTTTCTGTTTTATGTGTTGTCTGGTTTGTGACGGGAGGTGTAGGTTGTTTGGGTGTCTCCTTTGGAGGTTTCTGATGCTTTTGCAGGTATTTATTTAGAGCCTTCGAGTATGATTTTGTGTATTTATGCATATTTTTTGCCAGTGCTGGTTTAGTAGGTCTATGTGTGGCCAGAGGTGTGGTGCAAGTGTTAACCTTCTTTTCTTGACTGTGTGTTCCAGTCTTGGGTGGAGACAGCTTAGCCTCCAGTTTTGCTGTATAATTGCATCTCTCGTATATGTTAGTGTTTTGTGGTAAGAGGAGAGGTTTGTCTATGTACATGAGGCAGTTGTAACATTGCCTCAGGATACCCAGATTCAACAGCTGGACTAGAGACTACACCTGAAATTGCCCTTTGGTAATGCCTGAATAGTAGGGTGAGCTGCTTAGTTGGTTGGTTGGTGAAGGGTGAATAAAGAGCCTTGCCCTGCTGGGCAATCAAGTGTCAGGGTATATTAGTGCTTGCTGTTAGGTCTGAGCAAGTGCTGGGATGTAGGATGCTTTTTAAGTTCTTAGGTTGAGAGTTAGACTAGTTTCAAGGGAAAAACTGAAGAGGAGACTTAGTGGAGCCGGGAATAATTTAACCCTAGCTAACCGGCACTGCCCAGCGCACAAAACCATGCAAACATGGTTTTTATGGCAGGGGAAATGGAAGCAATACAAATTAGCCCAAAATGGCCAATAAACTAGTAACTTCTGGCCTGGACCACTCCTCCAGGGACATATAGGCTGCTCAAAGCTCCCCTCTCTCACAGGTGAACAGAGAAACCTCCTTCTATCCAAGTAAGTTATGGGAAACTCAGAAACTTGTAACACAGCCCTGAATTCAGCACTAAGCTGAAAACTGGACTATACTAGTTTAGAAAGGTGGGAAACAAGGATTTTTTTTTTTGAAAAGATAAGGCAAAAACAGTAAAAATTAGACTTAAAACAGCTTTAAACGAATACAAATGATCAGAAAAGGCTGTTACACTTTAGTGTGTAGCCTACAACAGTTAAACAAATTATTTAAACAAAAAATGACTTTTTAAAAGTGCAGGCAGTCAAATAAGTACAACGTGTGAAAAAAACAAGCTTTGAATCACACTAAATGCTGGAAAATCAGCGTTTAGGTGGAAAACAGTTAAGTACAGCAAGAAAGTACAGAAAACTGATACTTAATCACTCCAAAGTCTCTCTTCTAAGCTAGAAGGCTTGTGTCAGTTTAAGGCTTTCTAGTGCTTCCCAGTAGGATAGTTACAGGAAAGATGGGAAACAAGCGCAGATGTGGTCTTTTAAACCAGAAAGATGAAAGAGATGGACAAACTGTCCAAATGGTCAATAAACTACAATTTCTGGGCCAAGAACCACTCCTCTTGTGGTAGACAGGCTACCTAGTGCTTACCACTCCCACTGATAAGCTAGAAGGCTTTCCTCCAACACAGAAGGGCTTGCAGGGCTCAGAAGCTTACCAACAGTCCTGGATACAGCAACTCTGTATCTGGACTAGGCTAGTTACAGGAAAGGTGGGAAACAAGTTGGAAGCCAAATGGCATTCACTGCCACTCAGCACTAATATGCAATGCCAAACTCAGCCCAAATGCTGGGAACAAAAAGTGAAGACTTTTTGATGGGCTATTGCTGATCATGAATGTCATGTGTTAATTTATTTTTGAACAAATTAAATGTAGGTAAAAAGGGGTTGATAGGACAGTGGTGAAAATAAGGGTGGCAAGCAAAGGGTAGGACAGAGGGGAAAGAATACAAGAATTTGCAGGAGGGTTTTGGGAGAACAGCATTCACTTCCTCACAACATAAATTTAGAATTATATAAAGAATTCCATGACTTAGGAGAATCACCACATCAAGGATGGGTGACAACAACAGAATAATGGTGTATAGGTAGGTAATTTCTATGCCTTTACTTAGTCACGGCACTGCATTTCTTTGTGAAAGGCATTTTTTGTGTTTGCAAATACTTCTCAGATGCATGCAGTAACCTGACCTGAGTAAGACATGCTCACTTAGGTTACATACATACTTCATAGCACATATTGTCATAAACACATACTTACAATGTGCAAGAATTCAATGATTACAACATATTGTGTACATCACACCTATGTATGTGCATTCTACATTAAATATCATTAGTGTTATGTTTAACATAAATTATGCACATTATATTTGGATTTTGTAGCAAGCAATAATGATCAATTTCTTGAAATAAGCATAGTTATGATACTCATGTGCATTTACTGTGACATTCCTAATCAAATTGTTGTGACAAATGTCATTAAGACCCTCTTTGTAAAATTATTTGATTGGACTTGAACTCTGCATCAGCTGTCTACTCTCTTTATGAGCACTGCACATATACATTGTGCCACTGCAAAACTTACATAAGAGGTTCAATTTATTCACCAAGTATTATCCAGAGTGCTATCCAGACTGCAGACAGCCACAAATTACCACCTGGCTTGTCTGTGATACCGAAGGGAGCCTAAATTAAAATGTTCGCATTTTTCCTTAGGCAGTGAACCCTGTTTGTGCACTGAGCAGAGTGCAAATGCAAAAGGTATTAGAAAAAATATGACAGAGAAAAAAGGTGACAGCAAAATGAATTCAATAAATGGATATACCAAGCAATGACCTGGATAAGAAGTACACCCAAGTGACACATTCATGCTTCTCACCTCTTCTGGCAACATCAGAAATGTAAGACTTGTAGTTAATGACAGATAATGTGAAAGTGGAGAGACAACAGCTCACATGCTGTTAACAATACTGAGAATAGCTGAGTTTTAGACAACACAGTGATGTGAAAAAAATGTGTATAACTGTCTTCAGACCCTGTCTGTAAAATTATCAGTTAACTGGGTTTGAACCCTGTATCATCTGTCCTATTTTTCCTGAAGTCATTCCAGTTATAACTTTTACCACAAGGATAGCTATCTGAAAATTTATTCACTAAGTACTATCCAGATTTCTGATGTCAACATACTACACCAGGCATGCTTGTGCTACAGAAGGCAGCCTAAATTCAAATTTTCATTTTTTTCCTTAGGCAGTAAACTGTAGTTCACTGCTGAAGTCTGCTGCCAGGCCAGAGCCTGCAATGTCAAATGGAGTACAAACATGGAAAAAAAAAAGAAAAAAAGGATACTGAACTAGAGGAAACTTTATGAAACAAGTAGTTAAACTATATAGTTCTTCAGCTTGGTTGTGTTTCAACATGAACATATGTTCATTAAACATATTTATGCTCCCTCAAACTCAGCCACCTCTGGATAAGAATGTCTGGATACCGAGGTATACACAAGACACTGTTGAAATTCTTATCACTACATCCCACCCACATTATACTGTAAAGATAAACAAGATGTTACCTATACTCAATATGTGACATAGTACTAATTGACAATACGGGCGCAACAGAAACATTTCCTGAACTTTGTCCTGCACGTTTTAGAGTTAAGATGTTTGCATGACTGTGATACCACCAACAGTGCAGATAATCTTTCCTCACACAATATAACATAAAATGTGTGAACACTGCACCTCTTTGCTTCTCTGTATTTTGTGAGCATCATTCTCAGATCTATGCTTCTCTAACAAGACTGCTATGTGCTTTGCAGTTAGTATATGTTGCAGTGAGTAATCTGCTTCCTTAGAATTGCAAACACAAATGTATTCAGAGCAGAAATGGTTTTCATAACTTATTTATATCAACGTTAGGGATATTCCTCCCCTAATTCAGTCAGTGGTAGTCACAAAATTTCTTATCAGTCCCTTTTCCCTGACACACCCTGATTGATACTGCAGATAGAGTAATCATTCACACTTGCAAGTACTTAGCATGTAAATCTTCTCAGTGCTAATCCTTGCAGAGGTAGGGGGTCTTCATGTAATCTTGTTGTGCACACGTTGGAATTCATGAATGCTAATGAGTTCACATCTCATTTGCATACTCATAGTGCTGACAGGGTTGAGTCTGCACTATATCAAGGTAATTGTCTAGCCAAGGAAATGTATATCGTGGTAAGGAAAACTGTTTATCCATAGAACTGCATGCTGCTAATTGCTTGCAATACATGTTTCTAGTGTCACAACTAAGTTGATTTAAATGTAAGTTGCTATATTTACAAATTGTTGTATTTCAACCTTCATGATGGATTGCATTTCACAATACATTAATAGCATAATATATGCATTGTCTGCCTGTTGCTGGTGGCATAGGTACATATATATATATATATATATATATATATATATATATATATATATATATATATATATATATATACAGACATATATATATATATACAGACATATATATATATATATATATATATATATATATATATATATATATATATATATATATATATAAATCAGTTATTTGTACCTTACAAATATTTGTGAAGTATGTAACATGACATTCTATGCACATCTGGCAAGATATTGTAGAAGAGTGTTGTACCACTATCTAGCAAGGTCAGAGATTTGGTGTTTCTAAATCCACACGTGTTAAGACTGTGATATATAACTGGCCACCATCCACGCAAGTGGACATCCTAGAACTCCTTTACCCATTTGTACTAGAAAAGTGTACGTTGCTTTGGTTAATGCTGCAATGTACTACACAGTTACACAGCTGTTGTCATTTGTACGTAACCTGCACACTTGCTTTTCATTTCCTTTACTTTTTTGGGGTGGGGTCTGTATTTACTTCTTTGTACTAATATGGAGCTTTAATTTTTTAAATTATTTTGTGTATTGATTTTGGCTCTGACATGGCAGACACAGGCAGTTGGTATACTGCAGAACTTTCATGAAGGCAACACAATCCAATAATTTGCATTCACTTCTTTGATGCTAGGCTTGCCCTCATATATTGCTCCTCAACATCACTCTGTGCCAATGATGGATGACTGTGCACTTCACTTTGTACATTTTTAATGTAGTTACAGTTATATATATATATATATATATATATATATATATATATATATATATATATATCTGTGTGTGTGTGTGTGTGTGTGTGTGTGTGTGTGTGTGTGTGTGTGTGTGTGGGAAAGTGAAATGCTTAAATATTACAGATATCACAGTCATATGGTATTACTGATATTACTGTGCACAGGACAGGTGTCTCATCCTAGGGATATATAACTGCTTGTATATGGAACTAAGAAGTTAGCTATTTTTTTTTCAAACAGTTTCCACACTTAACT
Source organism: Protopterus annectens (assembly GCF_019279795.1). Classification (NCBI taxonomy): domain Eukaryota; kingdom Metazoa; phylum Chordata; order Ceratodontiformes; family Protopteridae; genus Protopterus; species Protopterus annectens. The sequence continues at coordinate 1,463,561,436 of NC_056725.1, forward strand.
TCAGTCTCTGATGAGGGTGGCCGATGTTGCATATTTACTATACTGTTTCCCTTTCTACTCAAGTTTTTGCTGTATGATTTTCTGTCATGCAGTCCATGTTAAGTCAAAAGGGTATAAAAGCCCTTCTTACTCTTAGAAGAGGTTTGGCAGCAGCAGCAACAGCAACTTTCTAATGGCAGTAAAAACTGCTAACATGTTTTTCTTCTAAGTGCAGTTGTTGCTGTAATCCAAAGAGTTTTCGATTTCAGGGTAAAAGGCTACACTGAGTGTATAGAACTGATGTATATCTTCATGAATAGCTCTGCCATGTTTTGTGGTTTAATTAGCATGTAATTCAGCATCTTACGTTTTTTTTAGTATATTCAGCCATTAATCTTTCTTTGTATGGCTCTACTGCGTGTGTTGAGCTGTTTAATGAATACGAAATATGAGCAACTGCACCACATACACAATAGCTGCACTTAGTATAGCAGTTGATTAATCTGGCCCACAGACTGATTTATATTAAAACATAAAATATTAGAAAAATGTGATTACAATTTGTGAACTGCTCAACATGAATCTGAGAAAGAATAACATTTCCAAAACCACACCTAGACATAAACAATGTGCTTATGATATATACAAAAATAGGAGGCAGACATTCACATATATACAAGTAGAAAAGAGAATGGTTATATCTGTATGCATTAAGAGTGATGAGGTAGTCTGATTATCCAGGTGCAAAGCTGGAGCATATGTTAGAGATAGACAGGTATTGTTTGAGTCCAACATTAAAGAATTTTAGTTTTTCCTAGTTATAGTTCAAATGGAAAGTTGTTCCTCAGTTCAGTGATGCAACATGAGTAAAGTAAGTCACCAGCTATGGTTTTACATTTAATAGAAATCAGGAGATGTTTATTTATTGATGACAGTTACCTTGCAGGTGAGTACTGCTGGAGAATGCTGTTTAAAGAGGGGCAGTTTGGGGGTTTAAAAATTAGGTGGTGTGCAAATACAAGCTGTGTGCAGGAGAGATATTGTGGAAGCTTAATGCAGTGTAACTATTTAAGGGGAACACATGAATGGATGGAACGTTAGTTGAAATTTTACCTATCTTGTTATAGCATACATTCATTTTTTTACACATGTTCAGTGCAGGTTAGTATCAATGGGACTTTCATAAAGAAGAGATTGGCAAAGAGAGTATGATGCTATGGTTTTTATAGCAGATTCTAAGAGATATGGCCTGACTTGATAAAGTGTACCAAGTTTTTGGTGCAGTTTTAATGGCTTGAAGAATATGACACTTACATGTTAAACATCCAGAAGTTTAGTCCATGGTACTATTTTTATTTCATCATTCTCATTTGATGTAATGCTAAATGAAGTTTGGCAACAAACTAAGTTGTCCCGGGACATCTTTATGGGGGGGGGGGGGTAGATTAATATTAAGGGGAGTTAAGTGGGTTGGGGAGGTGAAAGGGTTAAGTGGAGGTAAGGATGTTTGGGAGGAAATGAAATAATGATGGGGAGGGGCTTAAGAGGTTTAGTCTAGTGTAGTTGGGTTAAGCAATCACATTTTGGCGTGAGCTTGCTATATTGCAGGTTCATGTCCGTGATGACCGGTGGGTTCTTTGGTCAGGTAGGCCTTGGTTTGGCTGTGGGCTTGATGAAGTTAGTAATAAAAGTAGGGTATGGGCTTTATTTATGCTGGCTAAGGTTGATGCTTCTTAGGTACAGGGTGCCAGGACTGTTGTTTTTTTTTCTTTGCATGTTGTGTAAATTGCTGGGAGCCCTGTTGTCTTGCTGGCCCATCAATGTGTTTGGTGGGGGTGCTGTGGATTAGGGTTGAATGGGTACAGGTATGGGTGGGGAGGCTGGTACTGGTGTGAGGCTTGGGGGCCTCTGCGTTGGGCATGTGAGCTCTCATTGTTTTGACTTTTGTGGTTTCGGAGCAGATGGTGGAGGAGCATGTTTTCAGCTGGTGTTGCTGTCCTGGGGGTGTGTGTTGGATGGTTGGTGGTGTTCCTGGCTGGTGTGGTTTTGAGGGCTTCTGGAGTCTACCTGGTTGATGGCTATCGCAGGCTTTGTTTGGGTGGCACAGTGGTTGATGGTTGACCGTGAGTTGCGTAGAGTGGATGTGGATTGCATGGCTCTTCCTGTTCTCGCCGGGTGGTAAGCTCAGCTGGGTGAAGAAAAAAAAAACATGTTGGTTGGCTTGGTCTTACGCTCATACCTTGTTGATGGTTTGTCCAGGGCTTAGGAAAGACACACATTTCCTTTTGCAGCCTTGGGTGGCTTGTGTGTGTCACTACTGCATTTGGTGAAAAGCATCTCATGGAGAGGGCACGGAGCATTCATTGAATGTTCTGTACAGGTGTGGGTGAACGGCTGCAGTCACTTGTCATTTTACAGATGTATAATTGCGAGCCAGATTGTTGTTGAGGACTGATCCGGGAAAGGGTGAGTTGGTAAAGTGGGCAAATGTGAAGGTTTACTTTGGGGTGAGTCTGTAAGGTCTCTCACTTTGGCTTGAGTGATTATGCAACAAAGTTCTGCATCCCAGCATTGGATGGACAGTACTTCATTTTCTGTAACAAACTGCTGCCTGTGTATGTTCAAGCTGGCAATATTTCTTCACAATTGTTTATATATGCTTTAATTCAATATTGCATGTCTTTTAGTGTAACACGATGTGGAACAGGATTATGATTGGTGAGATAAAATGCTCCTATATTTTAATGTTTGCTGCTCAGGCGAATGTTGTGAAGAATCCTGTACAGTAAGATATTTACATATGAGACATTATGGTTCAACAAAGTTTGGACAGTAATTTGAATAACTGAAATAATGTAGGCAATTTTAATGTGCCAAAGAAAAAAATTCTGGCTTAAAATGGCTGATCAGAATGTCTACTCACTGGCATTTATATTTTTATTCTTTCCATTTTGTCCACCATGTCTATCAATTTGTCTACCATGACTATGCAGCAAAGTGAGAGGACAAGTAAATGTGGTATAAAATTGCACCATTGATGTGGATTTGTTGTCAGACCCAAAAACCTACTGTAATCCTATTGAGGATGTACAATTTGAGTGAGTCTGGCAGTATAACCCAGGGCATAAAGGTTAAGAGCATGAGTGGTTAATACAAACTCCATCATACTCTTGGCTTACTTAGGCCTAGTTAAAAAAAAAAAAAAAAAAGAATACTATGTGCCTTGTCTCTGCTGGGGGCCGGGGGGGGGACAGTGCATTGAGTGGGTGGGTTTTGAGAGGGCCGGGGGGGGGGGGTTGCATGAGAGGGCTTAGTGCCAACGGTTGGAGATTCAGGCGGATGTAGATCGAAGGTGGTGAAGTCTTTGCTGGTGGTTTCCAGCAGTACATCAGATTGGGTGTGTGTGTTTAGGCCTCATATGCCTTTTGATGTGCAAACACTAAGGTATCAAAAAAAAAAAAAAAAAATATATATATATATATATATATATATATATATATATAAATAAAATCTTCAACAGGGAAATTATTGTACTGGATAGAGAGGAGTCTCTGCTGTTAATGGCAGCAGACACTGTAAACTCGCTGGAACTGGTACGTGCAGCGACATTGACAGGGGTAGATTTGGTGCACAGCTCTATTAGTTCTTAGGGCAGAGTTGGGTTTTGAGAGGTTGCGGAAAGTTGGAGTTGGGCTCGGTGAGGTACTGGGTTTGTGTGTTTTGTATATAAGTTGGCCTAGCTCCTTATAAGCTGCGTGCAACTCACTACATTCTCTCACTCAAGTAGTATGCGGGTGTTCCTCTTAAGCTTCATGCAACGCACTTCATTTACCTTTACGTTCTCGAGATTGAGCTTATCTTAAAATAAATAAATAAATAAATAAAATATATAGTATATATAAATATAGTTATAAATAAGAATATAGTTATAAATAAAAACACCGGTTCATTGTCCCATGCTATCCATCGGATTTCCCAAGATAGTAGTATGTGGGTTTTTGGCTTGGAGGATGTCACCAGGCAGGTAGCTGTATTTTCAGCACATTGGTCTTAGTTCTAGGGGTGGAGGGAGCAGGCCTATTATCAGATTGTGTATTGGGCATATACAACCATGAATTCTGTTATGCACCTAGCACTGGCAGTGTACAATTTTGTGGGGTGAGTTTGGTCTCTTGCTGTTGCAGATTTTGAGGAGGGAAATAAAACGAACAAAAAAAAAAAACATTTCGAGCTGGTACTCTTGTCAGCATTCTAAGTTGGTTGTTGTTGTGTCTTTCGGCTTATCCCGGTTAGGGGTCGCCACAGCGGAACTCCGGTCCGCTAATGTTTGGTAGTGGATTTTTACGTGCCGAGTTACCTGCCCTGATGCACAACCTTCAACGAAGGCATGCCCATTCACTCATGCCTCCACACAGAAGATGCTCTAGCTGAGAATCGAACGCGACAACATCTTGCTGTGAGGCGATAACGCTACCGCAGCATCACTTCAGTGTTCTAAGTTGGTAAAGAGTAATATTTAAATTATTCCCATGTTGAGCCCATGTCCACCCCATTACCTCTAGCTTGTTGTTTACTGGGGTGGTCTGACTGGGTTGACAGAATCCATTTGCTGCAATGTCCCTGGGATAGAAGCTCCACATACAGTACCATACAAATATAGTATAATTCAGTTGGGTCTATCATGGCTTACTGGTAAATCACTTTGTCTATGGTGTGCAGGGTCCTTGGTTCGAGCCTTGCAGGAGCTGTTTATTAATACAAATACGTTATAATCCAGTACAATACAAATGACATTAGGAATATGAAGAAAGATAGGTTCATAGTTTAGTACTAAGCTACCTGCCCTTGCGAGCCATTTTAAGCCTAGCTGATTATCTCTTGTGAGACTCAAACCCTGCACCTTGTGTTTGTAAGGCAAACACCTTAGCCATTAAGCCACCCGCCCAACCTAAAGGTAGTGGGAGAGTTAAAAGTAGAGGCATTATAGTCTGAGCAGTAGCATAAGCATATGGTATAGAAACAGAGAAGGAGTTAGGAGAGCCTTAGGATCTTGCGGAATGAGGTAGTGTAATGGGACAGAAGAAAAGTATGAGGCTATTTGATAGGACATTGGAGGCATAGCTTCAGTTTTGGCTGCTTTGTCATAGAGGTGGGTGGCAGTGGTGCATTCATTCCTGCATTGTCCTTGAAGATGTCTTGGAATGTGTTAGGTATTTTGGATGATTTACATGTCGTTTTCTTTCTTGCAGCTGGGGTCTTGGAACACTATGGCAGTAGTTTGGAAGAGGTGGGTATAAGATTGAGTCTTCTTACATATTAGAGGATTTACTTTTTTTTTTAGATGATGGTATGTCGCATTACATTGGTGAGATATAGTGAGTTTGCAGATGATCATTCTTTGGTGTCGAATAAGCGGTGGCGTCATTGGGTGTACCAGGGGTGGCAATACGCAGTGAATTCGAAGATGATGTAAGCAGTGGTGAGCAAAGATGCTACACATGAGGAGCTCAAGGTGGCAACAGTTATTGACTGAAATTGCTGGAGGGCAGAAGACATCAGGCGATGGCTTGAAAGGGGATCTGAAAGGTGACGTTTTTGATAGGTTGGATGTTTTGCCACTTGAATGGGGCTCAAAGTGGGTCTGAGTAATCACCTTATTAAAACATATTAGAACTCTGTGTTCAATAAATGGGAGCTGATTATCGCATTGGTATAAGGGGCAAGTAAGGAAGAGGTAGGTAGGGGGGCCAATGGGGTAATGGGTGGGGATGGTTATGGGGCGTGGGGAATCCCATGGGATGAGTAGTCACGACATTCATAGGAGTGCAGGACTTACTAGGCTAAACCTGTATGGCTCTTGCAAGCCAGTGAAGTTCAACCCTTGCTTTCTTAAGAACCTTGGAGTGGTTGTATTTACTCATTCAGTGGTTGAACCATATTTAGGGGAGGACCAATGAGGTGTTTGATATGATGCTGGAGTTTGTTCCTAATGGGTGGTGTCTTTGGGGTGACAAATTTTCCCTTGAGTAGGTAATGTTAATGTTACATAACAGGTTAAGGTTTTACAGAATACCACAAGGATCATTTCACTTAGTGTTTGGATCAATTTTGTGAGTAGAGCTTTAAGAAGCATGGTAGGTAGGTGGATGGTGGGCTGGTTTTAAAACTGTGTGCATTGTTACAGGGGAGTTAGGAGGTTTAAAGGAAGCTTGGTTGCAGGATAAGGCTGTGGTAGGATTGGTCTTAATTGCCTACTACTAGTATAGGTAATATAAGGAAAGAGCTCTCTAGAGGAAAGGCCAGGGCCAAACAGGGGTTAAGAATGGTTTGGCAATGAATGAATTGGGGGTGTTTATGGCTGGGTATGTAGATTATTTTGTTGGTGAGCATAGGTGGGTTTTCGGGGACTAGGTCAAGAGGTGCTGATTCTCTGTCATCTAACGTAGGACATTAAAGTTGGAGTTGGACTGTTTCCTACGGTAATGGAGTTGCACATATAGAGCTGGGGAGTGGGTGGGCTAAGGTGATATGCTACGGTTAACAGGGTCTTGGATGTGAGACTTGCTAGTAGTTGACTGGGTGCCATATTGAGTTCAAGGGGTTTTAGTTTGTGGTTTTGTTGTGGTTATAGGCTGTCAATACATTCAGGCTGAGCCATGATTTTAGTTTTGAAGGCAGCGGGCTAAAAGGGTATGTGTTCTCTTGGTGTGGATGTTCCGGTGTTGCACTGGGGTCTTGGTAATCCTACTTTATTTAATTTCATTACGGTGTGTTTCAGTGATGGCATGGCAAAGGGGTTTATGACGGGATTTTAAGGTGCTTCACAGATGATGGGTACACCAAATGATGTTTGGCTTGACCCTTCCCTTTATGGGAAGTGGATTGAACAATTTTGGGTAGAAGGGAGGGGGAACAGCCTGGTCAGGCTGGATGGCGGAGAAGAGGGATAGGCTTGCCCTCTTCTGTTCCCCCTCTGATGTCTGGATGTTCATTTCAGGGTTCTGGGGAAAGGAAAGGAGTAGTTGGAAGAAGCTTGCTGGATAGATAAGCAAGATGAGGTAACGGTGGTGCTTATTTGGTGGAAGGTAATTAAATGGATGGTGTATGAAGTGAGTTAGGACGCTGCTTCATAAGTAAAGTAAGCGAGCAGAGGTATGGACCCTGCTTGTTGGGCAGGGTGAGTAGGTACACTGCCCTGATTAACATTACAAGGATGTTATGCTGTATTTAGAATCAATTATATCATGAATAGTTGTAATTAATAAAGTTGGTGATCAAAGCTATGTTATGGAAATTTAATAAAGGTCATCAAATGTCATTTGGTGTGATGTGTGTTATTGAAGGGGACCGGGACAAATGAAGTTTGTCAACAAACTAAATTGTCCCGGGACATCTTCATGGGGAGGGGTTAGGTTAATATTAAGGGGAGTTAAGTGGATTGGGGAGGTGAAAGGGTTAAGTGGAGGCAGGGATGGTTGGGAGGAAATAAGATAATGATGGGGAGGGGCTTAAGAGGTTTAGTCTAGTGTAGTTAGGTTAAGCAATTACATTTTGGCGTGAACTTGCTACCCACCCACCCTCCCTCTTTCCGTTGGTGGGAGGTAGGGTTAGTTATCAGTGGGAGTAGGTGGAAAAGAGGGATAGACTTGCCCTCTTCTGTTCCCCCTCTGATGTCTGGATGTTCATTTCAAAGATTTGGGGAAAGGAAATGAGTAGTTGGAGGAAGCTTGCTGAATAGATAAGCAAGCTGAGGTAGGGATGGTGCTTATTTGGTGGAAGGTAATTCAATGGATGGTGTATAAAGTGAGTTGTTGAGATGCTGCTTCATAAGTAAAGTAAGCGAGCAGAGGTATGGACCCTGCTTGTTGGGCAGGGTGAGTAGGTACGCTGCCCTGATTAACTTTGCAATGAATGGTGTATGAAGTGAGATGGGATGCTGCTTCAAAAGTAAAGTAAGTGAGTAGAGGTATGGGCGCTGCTTACTGGGGCATGGTGAGTAGGTACACTGCCCTGATTAACATTACAAGGATGTTATGATGCATTTAGAATCAATTATATCATGAATAGCTGTAATTAATAAAGTTGGTGATCAAAGCTATGTTATGGAAATTTAATAAAGGTCGTCAAATGTCATTTGGTGTGATGTGTGTTATTGAAGGGGACCGGGACAAAGCTTAGTTTTCTTTTTGGTACTGTTTTGGAAAGAATAGCATTAATCTGGTTGTCTTTCCATTTGGGATTAGGTTAGAAATGTGTGACCATGACTAAGCTGATGAGAAGGATAAGTGACCTGCGGAAGGGACAGTATGTTAGGAGCTGAGCAGACAAGGGTAGAGTCATCTGCATGTTGAACTATGCTGGCATGCTTGATTCCAGTGTGGGAATTATTTATAAAGGTGTTAAACAGAAGTGGTCCTAGGACTGTTTCATGAAGAACACCAACAGATGAGTGGAGAAATACTGACTATCGGTTTTGCCATTTTACAGCTTGTTGCCTATTTGATAGGAAGCTCTGGATTCATGGGAGGGACTAGTGATCAAGTCCTAAAGAAGAGAGCTTGGTTAGTAATTTTTGATGAGAAACTATATCAACAGCTTTAAGTAGGTCTAAGAAAAGGGAAGAGACAAGGTTACCTGTGATTCTATGAAAGTTTATGATGTTAGTGAAACTGTGGGGGGTGGGGTGGGGTGTTTGTGTTATGGCAGAAACAGAAACTATGCTGAGTTTGAGAAAGAGATTATATTTTTTTAAGGTAGCTGAGAATGGAAATATTTTCAAGAACCTTAAACAGAGGAGATAGGATAGCTATAGGTCTACAGTTTAAAGTTTTGCCTTTGTGCAGGGGAATGATATATTATATATACAATATGTATGTTTACATGTGTGTGTTAAAACATTATAGAAATATATATATATATATATATATATATGTATATATATATATATGTATATACATATATATATATATATATATATATATATATATATATATATATATATATATATATATATATATATATATATATATATATATATATATATACATATATATGTGTGTGTGTGTATATATATATATATATATATATATATATATATATATATATATATATATATATATATATATATATATATATATTTTTTATTTTTTTATTTATGGGTCTAGGACTATAGCCCCCCCCCCCCCACCTATTTTAAATATTTTGAACTATATAGGTTCATAGAATGATACTAGGATACTAGGCTACTGGCACAGAGGCCCTTATAAGCCTAGCCAAGAATTTCACCCATGCTCCCACAAAGTCAGCACCTGTTTTCCCTGTCCAGCAGGGACACAGGTGGGATCCCAGAGGTATATTTTCTGTTTCCCATCCAGTTGTCTAGGTTCCTCTTAAAGTTATATACATGGATACTTGCAATTCCAATAAATTACTCTTTTTTGAACTTAATATATATATCCAAAATATCCCCCCACACCCCCCTACTAAATATACTAACTCCAGGGTTGTGCAACAGTGAATAAAAGGCCATATATAACTTTCAGTGAAATGTGTTTCAGTGAATTGAGTTTTCAGCGAATTGAGCTTTTAGTGATTTGTGCACAGTCGTTTGACTTTCAGTGAAATGTGTTTTCAGTGAATAGTCCTAGACCCATATCATGTTAACTGTTGCCAACTCTCTCGATTCCGTGCCACACTTCTGTATTCTTCAACAATCATTCCTGACTGTCGCAGATCTTCTTTCGCACAATCCATCCACCTCTGTGTTGGACATCCTCGCTTCCTCTTACCTTCTTCCTGTCTCTGCCAAATCTTCCTCACCCGATTGTCTTCTGCTTTTCTACACATGTGCCCAACCCACCATTATCTGTCTTCTTTGATCTTTTCTGCAATTGGAGCTACTTTAGCTTCTGCTGTTATGTCCTTATTTCTTCGCCCATCCCCTCCAACCTGTTTGCTAATGTAGTCCATCACCAGTATGAACAACAGTGGGCTCAGAGCTGAACCATGATGTACACCCACTCCCACTGGGAACCTCTCTGTGAGGCCGAACACTGTTCATACTTGACTCATTGAGTCCTTGTACATGGCCTGCACTAATTCTACCAATGTTTCTGACACTTCAAACCACTGCAGTACTGCCCAGATCAGCTTTCTTGGGACCTTGTCATATGCTTTCTCCAAGTCGAGGAATGCCCAGTTGGACTCTCTCCTCATCTCTAGGTTCTTCTCAAGTATCTGTCTCAGTGCAAACATTGGAACAATTGTGCTGCATCCTGATCTGAATCCGAACTGCTCATCTCCCATCTTACATTCGAATACTCTGCGTATCCATTTATCAATCACCCTCTCCAGAACTTTCATGCAATGTGATAGGAGTTTGATGCCTCTGTACTGCCCACAGTTGTGGATGTTCCCTTTGTTCTGGTACACTGGCATGAGTTTGCTTATTCTCCTGTCATCTGGGATAAGCCTTTCTCTCCACACTGCTATTAGTACCTTCAGGAGCCATTTCTCCCCTCTGTCATCCAGCATCATTATCATATCTGCTGTGACCTCATCTGAGCCTGCTGCTTTCCCTGACTTCATCTTCCTTAGTGCTGTTCTTACTTCTTCTAGGATGGGCTGTTCTTCTTCACTCTTAGGCAGTTTCTGGGGCAGTACAACTTTTGTGGGGTTTTCTAAATTCAGAAGCTGCAGGAAATACTCCTTCTATCTACCTTTGATGTCCTCTGGACTGGTCAGCAGGTTGTTGCTGGCATCCCTTATGAAGGGTGTCTGACTATCTTCTCTATCTTTCTGTCTTTACCTTGCAACCTGATATAGTTTTTTTGTGTGTCACTTTCCAGAAGTTGGTACAGTGCCTCTGATACCCTATTTTTTGCTATTGCAACTTCTTTCTTAGCTTCTTTGTTAGCCAACCAGTAGTCCGTCCTAGCCTGGTCAGTTTTTTCTGTCTACCACGTCTTCCTGCACTCCATCTTATATCAAATCAATTATTTACATACAGAAAAACATACATTTTAAATATATATATATATATATATATATAGAGAGAGAGAGAGAGAGAGAGAGAGATAGATATATGTATATATACATATATATACATACACACACACACACACACACACACACACACACACACACACACACACACACACACACACACACACATACATATACTGTACATATAAGGAGAGAGATATGTGGATCTACAGATAAGAAAATCCATTTAAAGCTACAAATGTGCCAGCCTGTAAAACTATAAGGTTGGAATGGAGCACTATCATTGTACTTTAAATTTAGGAAGAATACATCTTTACAAAGTAGCTTTCTGAAGTAAGAAAGATGTGCAACACAGAGGATTATGATGAGGTCTCTGATCATCACCAGTTTATTATGTAATCTAGTCATGGATGCCAAGACATTCACCTCGAGAGCAAGCTCAAGAGGTGAACCTTGGCATCCATGTTGAGAACACAATAAAAATTATGATTGTTGATTGTTTATGTTCTCCATGTACTACCAGTTACATAAAAAATAATGTAGGGTTGTGAAATGTTTTGCCAGAACTGAAAGTCAGCTGTCAACTATATAGCAATATAGCTCTCAGCTTCTTTGTTTATGAATTCTGGTTGAATCTAAAAATGGTGGTACTGGGGCAAAAATTCAAAATCAGGGACAGTTTTTAAATATTGCTTTAATTTGCTTAAAGCTTTAAAAGAACAGCATGTTTTATATCTGCACATATTTTCTGAACAATAAAAAGTCCAAAACTTTCATGTCTGGCATTACTGAATGTGTATCCTCAATGATTTTCCAGAAAATCAAACATTTTATTGGGGATGGTGCAAAAATATGAGATGAAATTAAGGAGGTTCTGCAAAATTAGGGACAGTTGAGTGATATTAGATGTAAACAAAGGCTCCTTTGTAGAGCTAATGTTTTTAGAAGCTGTTATATTCTTCCTTCTGCCACTGTTTCTTTTCTTAAATGTGACAGAATGAAATTCTAACAACTTTTAAAGGCTGTTTTATTTTCTCCTGCTGTTTTTCATGTTGTCCTTAACAGCTTTTCTTTAGCACCAATAAGCGCTAGAAGTATACAAAAAGGGACATTGAGTTAACCCACGCTCCATGCAGTAGAGTGATACATGACCCCTCCCCTTTTCCCACAATATTGTCTCAACAGCACCAGGAGAATCCCAGCACCTGGAGAATCCCAATGCAGTCTTACATTGCTGCATCACCTCATGTCATGCTTTGGTAGCAATGCATGCTACAGCAAACTTCATTCCTTGGCACATAATTATATGCAGGCTCTCTCATATACTGTTTTCATAATGATAATGTAATAAAGCGCTTCATGGATTGAGCTGCTTATGGAAAAAAGTAAAAAAGTTACATTCCTCTAAGTCAGCTGAGTAGAAGCACATGGCATACGCATTGTAATAATGCCCAGATCTGAAAGTGGCAGGAAAAACATATAGCTAATCATAATGGGAATAGGTCCAAGAAGGAAAAAGGACCTGCAGATATCTCAGCATCCACACCAACCCCTGCATCCTGTTAGCGTGTACTAATGAAGACAGGTATGACATATATGTCAAAGGATCTAGACTACTGTCACACAACACTATACAGTGATGTTATAGCATGCAGCTGTCCTGTCACATCATGACCATAACGTTTCTGTATAAAGGGTAGATCTCTGAAATGCAGTGGGATGCTTCTTGGCCTTTTAATATGCTCTAATGCCTAGTAAGTTTTAAGTCTTTAAATATATCACTGTAACAACCAACTCCCAGTTGCCACTCTTAATTAGTTTATGAACCAGACATGTATGTTCCAAATCACTTTATCTCACCTATACAGATTAAAAAAAAACATTCAGTTAACTATGTTTACTCACGTTTAAGTCATTGAGTGGGTAGCTATGCAACTATTTCTCAACACTTTTGGGATGATTATTAAGTTATGCTGTCTTGTATTATTCTCAAGTTCTTATTTTTCCATCCATCTCTACATTCCTTGTTCTGATGTGGATCACAGTGTAGGCAAACTTAACATACTAAACCAGAATTCCATAATTCCAGAAAAGGTTTCCAGCTCTTTCTGTGAGATTATCAGACAGTTGTGACAACTTTATGATATACAGGACATCTGACATGCTTGACATTCGTCAGGGCCTCCTTCCAATATCTGTGTCTGATATGCCTCCAGTGGGAGCCATCCAGAAGACATCCTCACAAATCACCTTAACGGACTCCTCTGAACATGGGTGAACTGTTGTAACATATGCATGGGTATAAGTTTAGATTACAGAACTTTTGCCCCTCATCCCATATGACAGTGCCTAAATAAACATGCCAACCCAAAATTAAGTTTGGATTAACATCTATATCTGCCCTCCTGTTAAAACTATTGCTGTAAGTTCATTCTTTCTGTATAATTAAAGACAAAATGTCTTCCTCGTTGAATGAAAATTCTCAGCTAGACGTGTTTATGTTTACTCTAAAGACTGGAGGGGAAAAGAGAACTAATATTATCTATGACTTTGGGATTATATCTTTTCTAACCTGCATTATCATGAGACAGTTGTTGAAAGTTCCATCCAACATTTTACAGGTGTGTATGCTTACTTTTTGGAGTGGATGCAGCTCTTCTGTGTGCATGGAGGGCCAACAACTGATTCAGGTGAATCCATGTAGGTGAAGTTTTGTCTGTTCTTCTTTTCTTTATTTCTATTTGATAGACCAGAGGAGAAAGTTTGCCTGTAATTAACGATGGTCTTTCAAAACCTGTCAGAATTTTTTTGTCTTGGTTTTTATTGTATAATATTTAAAATAGACTATATTGCTACCTCTTTGGTATTTTCTCTGGCTAGTCTTTTTCGTATTATGCCTTGTAGGTATGAACACTATTTTCCATTTGATTTAGTCAAAGAAAAACTTTTTAATGCTCACTTGACATGGTTACATAGTGATAAACAATAATAGCATATGCCAGGCTTGCATCCTTTATGATATAGAAAACGTAATGATAATATTTTTCATTCTAGTCGTACTTTTAAAGGGTGAGACACCTGTACATTTATTAGACAGAGAAGACACAGCCATGAATTTCACTGGTAACAACATCTTACTTAGTGATTCAGAAAGAACGCTAGAGATTGCATTGAGCACCACTTAAAAAAGGGCCTGTTTCTGAGATGTGGTTCTATAGAATTCAGAGACACGTTATCTGCAATGAGCAAAGGCTAATTTGCATGTCTCTGAATCAGTGTTAACTAATGTGAGCACAGATCAACACTTTCCTATGGTAGTTAACAGTATCAGCTGTTGCATCATGTTAGCACAGGCACTCCCTCATTCCGTCTACCACCCATAATGCTCACACACATTCAAAGGCACACAGATGTGCGTACAGGCACACATACACACATTTGCTCCATACAAGTAAACACACACACGACCCCCTTCCTGCTCAATCACACACTCATGGACACACTCACCCATTCACACACACACACACACACACACACACACACACACACACACACACACACACACACACACACACACACACACACACACACATATACACACACACACACACACATATACACACACACACACACACACACAAAACCCTTTCTAATATCCAGTTTTTTGCATTATCCATATTTTTGCTAGATATTTTTTTTCTGTTCCACATAAACATCTGTGGCTTTCTGGCAAATTTTTGACTTCTGAAGTCACTAAAAAATAACATACATTATAATTTTGGACTTTAAATCCTTCAGAAAATGCATGATAAAGCAAAATATATTTAATGTTGAATGATTAGAAAACCATGGGTTCCATTTATTCACCAGGTGTTTGGATTTGTTTTACAGTTCTGACACTAAACTGCATTAGAAGGAAGGTGTGCCACTTCTGCCTGTTCTGTCCTTGAATGCTATGTTAAACCAAGGTTGTGTCTGTCTGAGCTGGTGATAGCTCTGGTGGATGTAAAAGATCTCATGGCACTTACCAAAAAGAGCAGGGCTGCTTTATGGTTATCCATTAGTTTACTTTATATTACACATTGCGGATATTCATAAACACTTAACACCGTTTGCAATCCAGATTCAAGTAGGCATTATAAGGGAGAAATTTAAAGAAGGCTGCAGTTCTATAGCAGTATGAATGATCATAGGTTCATTGGTAAGTACTAGATCTGCTGGCCTTTCAGGCCATTTTAATTCAAGACATCTTCCCTTTTTGTGCTCAAAATAACCTAGCCCATTTGATTACAGATTAGCTTTCCATTTCCTTGGCCCATGATTATATATTACCGCTAGTAAAAATAACTGGGACCATACTGTAGATAAGCTGAGAGGACCCATGCATGGGATAAAACATTTAGTTGCTGTCTCTGTCTACTAGTAAAACAGGGGGGAGTCCTGGGGTAAATTGTCTGTTTCCCATCCATAGCTCTAAATTGCACTTAAAAATGAACAAGAATGAACTGTGTTTTATGTGGAGGAAGAATCTGTTCCACAGCAGCCATATCCTCTGCAAAATACACCTGCTCCTTCAAACTGTTCTGTTGATGTTGCAGAAGTTTAAATCCAGAGAAAGAGTATTTCTGATGCCATTTGACATGCTGATGTGCAGTAAATCTATCAGTAATGGATAAGAGGATGCCTTGTATGCCAGACATAGGTCACCTCTTAGCAGTCTGTAGGATACCAAGTATAGTGACAGAGCTTTGAGACGGTCCATATAGGACATATTGTTTAGGCCCATTATTCTTTTAGTAAGGTATCTCTGGCAGCATTCCAGTTCTTACATGTGTCTGGATAGATGCATGCCAACAAGGGCAATATATTCAATAACTGGTTTAATGAGGACTGAGTAACGGGGAACAATGACATCCCTACATCTAGACACAACCTCTTTATTTATAAACTGTATAATATAGAAGGATTGTCTTACAACAATAGACACATGTTAATCAAACGTTAGGTCATTGTCCACATAAGTTCTCCTATCTTGAACAACTGGGTCAGCGCTTAGGGGAGCATTATCAATGTGGTAGTTTCCTGGGATAGATTACTTCCCAAAGGATACAATGATGCATGTTTTTGGCATGTAGTTTCCTACCATGATTTTGACACAGTTATTTATTTGAGACAAACCTTCATGCATGATGGCTACATTATTTGGGGATATAATGACCGCTCCCTAGATTACAATCTTCTGCAAGCTTTGACAGCCAGAGCCCTTTGTTACTGGCTTTCCCTTCAGAAAATTAAATGCCAAACAGGGGGAGATCCAGAACCCTGGGGGATTCCACTGGTGAATGGTTTCTTTGTGGAGGAATTTTGCCCTATTTTGATTATCTGCATCCTATCTGTGAGCCAGTTGACAATACAGTGTGAGACATTCTTTTATTACAGTCCTTGAATATGTGCTTTAGATTGTAATAAGAATAGGTACAGTAAGGTGAAAGGTGAGATGTGATCTGATTTATGTGAAGAACTTGTCTTATCTAGAGAGTTTAGAGTAAATAGGACATTGCATTGGAATTCTCTCCTTAACCAGGATTTGTACAGGAGCATAGCCATGTATTGGTTAAGTTAGACTTGAGTTAGTTTGAAGTGAGATAAATTGGTAATATATATTACTTGTGATGGATAGCAGGATTCTAATTGGTCTAAATCTGATTTCCTAAGGTATGTGAGAATTGGCAACACATAGAGGAGTTGAAATGTGTTCTAGCTATAGTGGCTTTTGTGTTATTAGTGAAACATTTTTATTTCTATAAAGTGCACATATTTTTTGTGGACTTTCTTAATGGTTTGGGAAATATGGATCTCAAATTTCAAACTATTACACCTAAAGGTTTTGTGTTTTGTATGGAAGAGATGGTGTTATTTAGCGATGCAATGCTGAAGGAGGGGGAGGGGTAGTGCTTCTAGTGGGATAGAAAAGCATAATCTTGGCTTTGTTGGGGTTCAAAACAAGTTGAAAATTAGTTAACCAAGCTTCTACTGCAGTGATAGATTGTTGAGGTATTGATGCTAGATGGTCTTAAAAAGACACTGCACATAGTGTAGAATCATTAACATACTGTACAAGAGATGCATGAAGGGGTGATGTATGGAGATTGTTAGTGAAGAGAGTAAATAGGAGGGGGCCAAGGATAGAACCTTGAGGAACTCCTAAGATGCTCTCCAGAATTTTGTAGGTTGTTATGGTGTTTGTTTTGGATAGTAAAGTAATAATTTGTTTTGTGCTGTTTGATTAGATTGTTTGCCTTGTTTCTGAGTTCCTGATTTTCCTGTTTGTCTGTTTGAGATGTAATAATGTGCCATTTACTCCAAGCCTTATATGTATTTTTTAGGAGTAGTCTAGTTTCTTTAGTTAGCCATGGAGCAAATTTGGATTTTATTCTAATAGTCATTGGGGGGGGGGCTAGTTTGTTTAGTATATCCAGGAATGTGGAATTAAAGTATTTCACAGCATCTTCTAGGGAAGATGTTTAAGAGGAACCCAAATGCAAAGTTCTAGCATGATTATGAATTCTTGGTGGTTAAAGGTAGTTTTGGTTTGGATAGGATGATAAGTGGTAAGCTTAGAAGGGTGTATTCTGTGTCTAATTAATTAGGTGGGTAGGTGATAACTAAGGGAATCTGGGAGAGAGCCAGAATGAAATGAAAGTTCAGGGCTATTTGTTAATATCCAGTCTAAGATGAATTGTCTATTAGATGATTTATCTATCCTGGGACTTGAATAGTTTGGGTGAAGCCATGGAGGTTGATGTGGTTGGTGGGATTATTGGAATTACAGGTGATCCAGTCAATGTTGAAGTCACCCAAGATTATTTTCTCTTAGGGCAGTGCTTTGGAGGACCAATCCAAAATATTTTCTAGTGTGTAGATGTTCTGACCTGGAGTGATATAGGATCCTAAAATATTTATATGCTTTTTAGCATTACATTTTAATTGTGCAAAAATGATTTCTGCTTTATCATTTATTTTGGGGGGTTAAGTTCTATGGCTTCAAGAAAGAGGTTATTTTTAAATAGAATAGCTATTCCTTCATCCTTTTAGCCATTCGGTCTTGTTTTAGTATATTATATGCTGGGGGTAGAATTTTGTTGTTGGATATATTAAGGTTTTAGCCAAGCTTCTGTTGTTACAGATATATCTATGGACTATATGGAAAGAGCTGCACATAGTTCATGGATTTTGTTTGCAATACTTCTGATGTTAATGATTAATGTTAAGAGGGCTGATGATTTTATATGGAATTTGGTATGTGATAGGTTTGATTGCAAGGCTGGAAGGGTATACTGTCTAGACTAATGCTGGGGCTTGGGCTAGGGTAAATATCACTGCGGAGAATAAGTTTAGATACAATGTCTAATATGGATCTAATCATTTTGACTGTGTATTTGTCATATTCTAGGAAGATGTGGGGGTAGTTTGGTATGGGATTATAGTAAAACTGAGTTGCTGAGTTGGTGAAATGTTACAGATGTGGGGGAGATATAATAATTATTTTATACCAAACTTTATGCGGGTGGTCACTTGAATTAGGATGGGAGTAGTTTGAATTGTTTAAAAGGGTTTAGTAAGAAGTTAAATGTGTAATTAGTGATAAGGTCAATAATGCAAGGCTATATAATGCTATCATTTTGAGGTTGCAGTTCATTAGTAAGATAGCTTGATGAAGCAGGTAAAATTGATATTAAAATTAGTATTAAGTAAGCTACCCTTAGACTATTGAGTTAGAACTTGAATATAATTGATTTGATAACTTACTTTATCATAAGTGGGGTAGGCTTAGTAAAATGAGTAGTGCAGTAATTTGGTTGTGTAAAACTTGCTTGACTAGATTATGATAGTTTGTGGGTATGGTTAGTTTCAAATAAATGTAGGTATGGTGAGGGTGGGTGGGAAATGGGGGGTAGGATAGGCCAACAGAGTGGGTAGATCCTTGATGTAGTATGGGAATATTCAGACAATCAGCAACTTTAGTAAAGGTATGTTTGCTTTTCAAACTTCTAAGTCTGTAATAATTTCTTCATGCAGCACTATAGACTGATATATTTTAAGCTTAGATGCAAGTAAAGCAAAATAAATCAGAGAGCTCCAATTATTGTTGGTTTTTAGTCTTAAGTAGCCCTTTCTGAAATAGTGGCAAAGAATCTCACCCTGGATATATTGGGTTAAGATTTAGATAAGTGAACTGAATTATAGTTAAGAAGTGTTTACTTTATGTTATTTAGTATTTTTTTAAAGTCTTTTCCCCTTTTAGAACTGAGAGGAGGGGGTGGGGAGAAGGCTAGCAGCTGTCAACTCTGGTAATATGCACCCTTTAAATTAAGTATAGAGCAGCATTTTTCAATTAGAGCACCTAAATTAGTTATAAGTAAAACTTTTTCTTGATTTTCTGTTCATGTGCACCCTTGTTTCAGGTATGATTTATTGTTAGAAGAGATAGTGTCTTCGCTCACAGAGGGTGAGGGCAGTAGGACCAGATATTATGCAAAATAGAAAAAAATAAGGACTATAGATAAGACTGTGAAATTTCAAACTGGCAATGTTGTTAAATAACGTAGTAGTATGCTGATTAAATAGCAGTGAAGATAATGACGAAAAGAACAGAGTGCATGTTCAACTGATTAAAACATAAAGCCTACGTGACAAAGAAACTTTGTAACATTTGAAGCTTTTGTGCACACAGCTATCACTGTGAAAAAAGTATTTATGATAATGCAACAAACACTATGAAAATTGTAAATGCAAATATCTCTGAGGAAAAGGGAAGCTTAACCATTCAATAAACTTTATGCAACGAAATCTTACATTTTCATTCAGTAGAAAAAAGTTTGGATAAGCAGGCAGAAACAATGCAGTTTAGCTATGACAGCTCAAATGCCAACATTAACAAGTAAAACTAAATACAATTTGACTATTTATTGCACTTTAGCACTACACAGGGTACTGAAATAATGCTAAATATCTAAACAGTAGTTGAAATAAATACACAGAGAAAGGAAACACTAAATATTTATGCTTATTTGTACAGGTACATACTCCAAGGAGATGAATAGCTGCAGTGGGTATCAAATATGGTGCCCGGGACTTTTAAAAGCATGGATACACTAATTCCCATATGGGGAGGTGGAGACAAGTGACCAGTATGGATTACACTTAAGATCCTTGATTCTGTGTGGGAATATTTCCAAAAACAATCAACAACTTTAGTAAAGGTATGCTTGTTTTTTAAAGTCCTGAGTCTGTAATAATTGCTTCATACAGCACTATAGACTGATTTCTTTTAAGCATAGATGCAAGTCAAGCAAAATAAATCAGAGAGCTCCTATTGTTTTCCGCTCTAAAGTAGTCCTTTTTGAGCTAGTAGCACAGAAACTCACCCTGGATATATTGGGTTAAGGATTAGATACCTGAACTGAAATATAGTTAAGAAGCATTTATGTTATGGTATTTACTATCTTTTTAAAGTCTTTCTTCCTTTTACAACTGAGAGGATAGAGGAGCAATTTTTAATTAGAGCACCTACATTAGTTTTAAGCAAAACTTTTCCTTGATATTCTCTTCTTGTGCACCCTTGTTTCAGTTACGATTTATTGTTAGAAAGGATGGTGTCTGTGCTCACAGAGGTGGGGGGGGGGGCAGTAATACTGGATATTCTGCAAATTGTACAGGAACATACTCCAGGGAGATGAACAGTTGCAGAGGATGTATATCTCTTCTGGCTGTAGATTGATAAAACTCCACATTTTTTCTCCTTCTGCAGAGTAGCTGGTCTAAATGTGTAGAAAGTGTTACGGCCCTGCACGACTGGAATGCTCTCTGCTATTTTAAACCTAGTTTCAATCACTGCACAGACATCAATGTCTCCCATGGTTTAACGGGCTTGCAGGGAAGGGAGATTCTTGTTCAGGCTCCTAGCATTGATCAGTAACACCTTCATATTTTCCTTTGTTTGCTTCATTATGTTGGTAGGTTTATCTTGTTGGCATTGTCTTAAAAGGCACTGTGGGGGTGGACAATGTCTTTGCCAATATCAAAACTCTAGAGTTGACAGATGCAGACCATTCCTGGTGAAGCAGCATGGTCTGTTGATCATATCCTCATGGCTGTTCAATATTGGACCCCCCTTTGAATGACACCAAAAACCAAGCCAATTACTGTAGTCAATTACTTTTTGCTCATATTGCAGCATCATTCTTGGAGAAAGTAGAATGCTGCCCAATGGTAAGCTTGCAGACATAGTCAGAGATCTGCACTTTGACTCTCTTCATATAATCCAAGGAGGTATACCTCAAGTCATTGACACTGGCATGAACTATGACAAAGTCATGCTAGTACATGTTGTTCAAGGACCTGAGTGCATGCATAATCTGATGGACCTTGGCACCAGACAAGCAAAGAACCATCACTCTTTCCTTGGTCAGCCTGGTAAGAGGCATATCTGAATGTGTTACAGTGGAGTCACCTATAACAAGAATGCTTGGTTGGGTTAGTGCCTGCATTATGGGCTCAGCATCTATGACTTTGGGAATCTTTGAGCGTTGTAAGAACGTAGGCTTAATATGCTGAGTGTGATTTGTGTCTGTGTTGTGTTTTGGAGGTCTTTGAAGTTTTCAGGTTTAGGCAAGTTAATCTTTAGAACCTCAGTATATAATGGATTATATGTATTGTAATGGCCTTGGAGAGGTTTGATGTGTGGTGTACTGTTGAAAGTTGTGGTGTCTGAGTTTACTCTGTGTGAGATTTTTGCTTCTAAGTAAATATATATATATATATGTGTGTGTGTGTGTGTGTGTGTGTGTGTGAGAGAGTGTGTGTGTGTGTGTGTGTGTGTGTGTGTGTGTGTGTGTGTGTGTGTGTGTGTGTGTGTGTGTGTGTGTGTGTCACACAAGCTGTGTTATGCTGTTTGAGTAATAGACGATTGTCAGATAGCATGAGACAATTTTACACTATATCTTGATACCAATCTCATGGTGGCTGTGATGATGCATTGGTTAGCATTGCTGCCTCATAGCAAGTTGTTCTCTGGTTTGATTCTTGGTTAGGGTGCCTTCTGTGTGGAGTCTGCATGTCCTCCCTGCAGTTGTGTGGGTTTATTCTAGCTGATCTGGTTTCCTCCCACATCTCAAAGACATGTTGCAGGTGGATTGGAAACTCTAAGTTGGCCCTACAGTAAGTGTGAGGGTGTGCATGTGTGTGTGCCTTCTGTGGAAGGTTGGGTGCTGTGCTGGCAACTTGACACTGTAAAACTCTACTGTCAATCATTCTGTGGACCATTGTTCTGCTGTGGTGACCCTCAATGGGGAAATCTAAATGGAGAAGAAGATCAAAATGCCAATCTTACCCAGGCTTGCTAGAGAAGTTGTGGGGAAGTGCTGGTCCATGGTATCAACTATGGTAACTATAACTGCTTGGAAATCAGTTTCAGAATGATGTTCAGTACAAAACAACTAGCCTGGAACACTTCTTCTCCCATCAGAAAGAACCAGTCAGCTAATTATATTATAAAACTCAGTATTGCTGAGATAATGTCAATGCAAGCCAGAGAGATACTGCAAGGCTTGGAGTGAATTGTGCTTTTGTATCAAAGAGTTGAACACCAGATGGAACTGGATCCTCTCTATCAGCTTGGCCTTATCCTCTTCTGTACTTTACCCAACTCTACATCTAGGGCCAATACTGAGATCAAGAACTCTTGTGTGACATCATATTGCCAGGAGTGTTTTTCTGTGATGACCTATACTTTACCAACCCATACACACTTGGTAGTGTTCAGGAGCAGATGTGTAACGAGGACATGCTGGTAGAGTGTTTTATCTCCATGGCAACTCAGCCAAATTCCCCTGCTCTTCTCTCTTAGAGCTATGCAATCCATCCTATGTTTCTCCAGTCTCAGCTAGGGACTGACCACGAGTTGTAGACAAGTGCATGCCCTGAAACTTATGATAGACACATCCATACATCCCTTGCCAGTGCCTCAGTCACCCAAGCAAACTGATCCCAAGTTGGTGGAGCTATAGTCAAGTATCCCTTTATCCATCTGTGCTACAGTGCTGGCTGCCTGAACTGAACTGCTGTGTTCCTTGTGTATAGACATGCCATTGAAAAACAATATAAGCTTTTGAAACATCAACTGCTACAATGATGTTAAAATGAAGAAAGGTGTGCAATTTGGTGGAAGCACCTCTAAGTTTGGGGTCATAATTGTGAATAATCTGAGTCAGGTTTGACTCAGACACATTAGAGGCTATCTGGCAGGTTTTACCACCTAACCATTAACAAATTAATGTGATATCTGGCATGTTTAGCTGAATGGGGAAATGCATTACAAGTCTTTTATCAGTAGGAAAACCATAGTATGAATTCCTAAGAACAAAAGTACATGGATTTGGTATAATACCCTGCAGACCACATTCAAAAACTGAAAGGAACTGTTTATGACAACACCAGTCCTTGCCTAATAAATAACGAAACATCAGTCAGACCCCAATTGTTTTAATGCATGCTACCAGTGAGTGAATTTGAAGTGTAGTTTTATATTTCATGGAGAAATAGTGAGATCAGGTGGCATTATTCCAGCACATTTTGAAAGCAAACATCTGATATGTACAGATTAAAGAAAAGGTTTTGAATGTTTACACGTCAAGAAACTTAAAAGAATTGCCTCTTTGGGCTGGAGTATACCTCTTAATCTCTTACAGCACAAAATCTGGACAAAGGCAAAAATAATGGTGGGGAGGGGAGGCAAAGGGCCAAAAATCTGGGACAGAATGTAAATACTGCTGTTATAAACTGAGAAAGTAGAGTAACAGGCTTTGCTTTAACATGCATTTTCTGAAGCATATAAAGTATGAAACTCAAATGCCTTTCATCATTTAATGACTTTATTCCTCAATGGTTTGACAGAAAATCACAATTTTTATGAGAAACAGGCCAGAAATAAGAAGCAGCATTTGCACATTGTGCTAAAATCTTGACAGCTGGGAGGTATGGGCTGCAGTGCCACAAGCTAGTGATGAATCATAAGACTTGGCTTGTGTCTATAATACAAGATATGGACATGCATTCTCAGTTCCCAGAGATGCTCATGAGATTTAGGCCAATAGCACAATACATCCATCTCCGTCATCTATTTATTTACTGCTCTTCTAGGATCGCAGTGGCCACAAACCAAGTAGGAGTTGGTCAGATTATCCTAGTCCCAGCGAGAGTATCCCGTGCTATGTTCATGCATTCCCTACACAAGTAGAGAGATAATATCCCTCAAATGTGTTCTCGGTATTCCTCACTTATTCCTCAGTGGATGTGCTTTGTACACTTCCTGTAGGAGTTGCCTAGATGGCACTCTTACAAGATGCCAATTCCAGTTTAAATGACTCCTTTCGTTCTGAAGGAGCATAGGTTGCACTCAGAGGACCTGATGAACTGCAGAGCTCCTTAGTCTTAGTCTCTGTCATGGAGAATGAAGCCGGCTACTCTGAGAATGATCCTTATTCCTGCTACTTGTATCTCTGTCACTATACAAAGTCCATTACCAGTTAAAGTTGTGGACAGGGACACTGAGTCACTGTTAAACTGATAGCTTTGTCTTATAAATACCTACACAAAAGGTACCTTCTCATTTCTTATACCTCCTTATGTTCCCTTCTTCACTTACTTCCTTACTTCTATCAAATTTTCTTCCCTGACTTTCTCTGTAAATATACTATAAGCCTGTTTTTTCCATCATTTTATATTGCTATTCATGTTTGTTCTAGACAAATTTACCTTTAATTTTTTTACTGTCTAAAATTTCTCTAAATATTAAATGATTATCATATAACCTGTCTTGATTATTAACCAATGTTTTTATATTATGTCTCATTCATTATAATTATTTAAAACACAGATGTTTTTATTTTTGAAGACTGCAAAATGTATTGTTCTTAAAATATTGTGAAATAACTTAGAGGTTTTCTCCTCAGGCCTCCACTGAAAATGGGCTTCTACCCATTTGGACTTTCCTGGTAATCAAACATCAATAAATAAATCAAGTCCTGCTTCATACTAGAGTCTAGTACAATTTCTCTAGTACTCGGTCACTGCATTTATCTGTTGGTCAGTGCCCCACTATCTTCTTCCCTTAGTCATTTATGAGATATCAACAAACTTAAATGTTTACACTTGAGGCATTTGTTTACCATTTACCAATAGAAAGCCATCCGCCCTTTTCCAGGAAGGAACCTTGACTGGCAGTTTAGAAGCATTAATTTTCATCTTAGGTCTTCACACTCATCAGTTAATTATGGTGCTGAGTGCTAGAGATAACAGTCACTTGAGGTTAGGAGGACAACATCATTTGCAAACAATAATGTTACAACACTCACATTCCCAAACCAAATGATCTCCACACTCTAGCTACACCTTGATATCCTCTCCAAAAAAATCACAAACAGGAGGTGGAAACAAGACACACCATTACTGGAGTCATATTCCTACATTGGATATGTTTGAATTAATGTTGATGATTTAGATACACCTTTTACTCAAATACTGGGACCAAACTGCATTCTTCAGCAACCCTGGGGCACCATATTGTATTAATGATTCCCACATGGCATTTCAGTGTACAGAGCATATATATCTTATCAAAGTCCACAAAACACATCTATCTAGAACTGGCAAACTCCAATGACCATTTTGAATATCTGTAAAAAGGTGCGGTGGTGATCCACTGTTTTACTGCCAACACAATGGCTTATTTATTGAATAAGGTCTCTTTTTCAGTGCCATGGCATGCAGTCTTCCAGAAAGGCTGAAACATATCATACCTCTATAACCCAAGCAAACATTCTTGCCACTCTTTTTGAAAATTATGGACCATTACATACGTTTGTCAAGCCAAAAGAAACATCCAATCCTTCCAGACACCTTTAAAAACATAGTAAACATGAGATCACAACATTGTCCGTTTTCTTAAGCATTACTGGCCAGATGTAGTTCACCCCTGTAAAGTTGACACAATGAGTATATATAATCACCACAAAGACCTTGTTGCCCAAAAGGACATAGTACTATCACCTGATTCTGTACATCTTAGCAATTTCCTAAGATGGGCATATTTCCACCCTTATTGAAAACAACCTAGGAAATATCCCATCTCCCACTACTGAATCACTGGACAGTTTGCCAGAGCTTCTTTGAGATTATACAAAAGTCCCTCTATATGTCAGTGCCAAACTCATCCTACACCTGGGCCTTTTTCTTCTCTGGCTACTGCAACTGATGCTTTATTAGTTTATTTGCACCCATTACTGCGATGTAACATGGAAACATTTTACATCTGCTAGCAGGTTCCTGATTTTAAGTTTGCTACAAGTGTCAACTATATCTGGCTCCGTGCTACTGCCTCAACTACTGAGGTCTTGAACAGGGTTTTTTAAGACTACCCATTTTTGTCCTCCCCTCATGCACAAGAGAATGTCCTTTGAACACCGGTATTGAACTTATCAAACATAAAAACACCAAATAATCATAGCAACAACAGTCTGTACATATGTTGTGGTTCCCATGTCTGTCCAAATTCCATATTGTAATCTGACTCAATTCACTACCAAATGTGATCAGATGACAGCATAATTGGTTCATATGTAGGTGTATAGAGATATTCTAGGGTAATAGTCACCAGAGCATTGAGGTCTTGAACAGGGTTTTTTAAGACTACCCATTTTTGTCCTCCCCTCATGCACAAGAGAATGTCCTTTGAACACCGGTATTGAACTTATCAAACATAAAAACACCAAATAATCATAGCAACAACAGTCTGTACATATGTTGTGGTTCCCATGTCTGTCCAAATTCCATATTGTAATCTGACTCAATTCACTACCAAATGTGATCAGATGACAGCATAATTGGTTCATATGTAGGTGTATAGAGATATTCTAGGGTAATAGTCACCAGAGCATTTATAATCCTAGTTGGGCAACAGAATCCAAATGTGTTTCCTTGTAGGATGTGCGACTTAACTGGAGCGTGATGTTTGTTAGTAGAGGTATGTTGGTTAGGAGGTTTCTAAAAATTTATCTTGGAGGATATATTAGTTAGGGAATATTTACTGTTGGCCTCTGTCTATAAGAGACATGGGGGCCAGCCTGGGAATGACTTTATGATTACTCATGTAATGAAAGCCAGAGAATGCTTACTGCCAACCTGTGTCTATGAGAGACATGGAGGCTGGCCTGGGAATGAATTTACAATTTCCCATCCAATCTGGACATTTCCCAAAAATCTTGACAGTTGAAAGGTATGTCTTCTGTCTGCCTTCAGGACCGGTCCAGACTGAACTTCATTCAGTTTAGTCCCATCCTACAGTTCTGGAGAAAACCTGAATTAACTTCTGACAAACACCTGTGATAATATGAGGCCATTTATTTCTCCTCTGTTTTTTTAATTAAAAGTATCCTTTGTATGTGACTACAGTATTGCCATTTTTATCAGAACCTCATAACCTATAATAATTCCATCAGTTTCGATGAACAAAATGGATACTCGCATTTTATAACCAAACTTAATGATATGTACACTTTTAATAAACCAGTGATAAGCTAAAGTTATCAAGCTTAGCACTTTAAAAGTATCAACATATAATTTTCACCAAGTGCCCTAAGATCAAAATGAAGTCTTGCTCTGTTAAACAGGAATTATAATGCTTAATATCATAAATGATACCTTTTCTTATTTCCAGTCAGCCGCTGGAAAACCTTTTGACATGGAGTTAAAGAAAAACTAGCTAAAATTTTACACAGTTACAGTGCAGCACAGCATACAAACGAAATGTCTATATGCCAGCTGTGAAATAATATAATTCATGATCTTGAAAAATTTTAGCTGTAAAATATGATGACACAGGTGATGCGTGTTACAGTACGCACAGATGAAGATTTAATAATTTGGAAAAATAGTGCTATTATAGACTTCTGCAAAGCAATGTACAAAATGAATGAACTGCTTTTATACCTCATTTAGTGATATCTTTCCATGTCATTTAAAGGGTTGCTTCTGTCATGCCCATGAAGTTTTAATCAGATAATTGGTATCTAGGTCAAATAGCAGTGCTCTCTCTATTCTTTCGTTCTCATTTCTCTTCAACAGCTAAGTTATTTGTAAAAGTGTACTTTCTGTTTTCTTAAAGGACTACTACTTCATGAATAATAAGTCCATTTTTTGGCTCTGCTATAACCTGATTACAGATATATTAAATAGCATTCTTGTATATTTTAATTGCATATTGATTGAACAGAAATGTCATGGAAAAGCATGCCGCTAATTAGAAAAATGCCACCTCCTTACCAGTATACGTCAAAAGTGATAGAAAAATAATATGTGTCAAATGCATTTACTGGCACCATTAGAATAAGAAAAGAAAACAATTTAGACTCATTTTTACCATGTCCTGGATTGAAGTTAAAGAAAATCACCATAAATGTAATACTGTAACCCCTCCTTTGTAATAAAGTGAACATTACAATTACAATAAACAAAAATATGACTGCATAATTTAGAGATGTTAAATCATTTCTACTGATAGTCATGACAGACAAGGTTGTCTAGTCTTACAAGTGCAATTTATTGTGCTTGTTCTACTTTACTTATCTTGCAGAACTACAATAACACCAGAGGATATGATTTATGAATATTAATTGACTATTTCAATGAAACATTTAAGGTTCGTGTATTCACAATTTAAGGTTCATCTTACAAAGTCATTGAATCAAATCAAATTAAAATGCCCAAGTCATATTATCGCGTTTATATTACGATGTCAAAAACTCAAACTGTCGACAGCGTAATAATCGACACGAAAATGTCGAAACCCCCTAACATCGAACATACACAAAAAAAAAAAAAAAACACCCAAACACAACACAAATTGCTCTGTGCAGGGGGGCAAGTCCCCTGCCGCCCCACATCCCCCCGCTATTTAAATATACCAACTCCGAGTTTGCACTACATTGCAGTAAACAGAAATATTCCCTTACAGAGATTTCCATTTACATGCGCGATGACTTTCGCTTTCGACATTTTGGTGCTGACAATATCAGCTTCGATAGTGTCGGCCTTCGACAGGGTGAAGTAGACCCCATATTATACATATACCTACACACATATATATAGATATATACATGTCGACTTCAGTAGACCAAAATTCTATTAAATCGAATCTTACTTAACTGAGATGACAACACCAAAACCTTATTTCAACGAACATTCACATCACTAGAATTCTGATTCGGGAAAGGACCCAGTTGGCCAACACAGAGAACTTTGCCATTTTCCCCACTATAGTGCAATCTCGGAGTTGGTATTTTTAGTCTGGGGTGGGGGTGCATCCCCCCCAACACTTGGGTGTGCGGGATCAAAGCTCCCCCCACTTGGTAGGTTTGACATTTGTATTTTAATGTTGGCCAACTACCTCCTTTCCCTGATTAAAATTCCGGTGATGTGAATGTCCGTTATAGGTTCATAGGTTCATAGGTTCATACTAGGCTATCTGCCCTAGGGCATTTATAAGCCTAGCCAGAATGTGTTTGGCTTTCGCCACCCATTTTAAATTAATTTTGCTATGCCCTTTTTTGAGGTTAGTATACTGTGCTTCTGTCTAACAGTGACACAGAAGTGATACCCAGGGTAAACCTACGATCTCCCATCCACTCATCAAGATTGATCATGAAGAGAGTCAATGAGGGACTCTGCCTAACCTGGACTGGGATTTTATTCCAGAGTGAAGGGAGCCTCTGGGTTATGAATCTGTCCCTCCAGCATGTCCTATTTATTTCAGTGCTGAGGTTCAAGTCTCTCGAGCGTGTAGCTCGATGGGATTTGGATTTTCTGAAGTGCAGCATGTCCATTAATTTCAGGTTGGACATGGCTTTATACATCAGGCACAGATCGCCTCTGAACAGGCGGTATGCCACTGAGTAGAGCTGGAGTTTCTTTAACCGGCAGCATATCGCATCTGTTTGAGCCCTTTGATCCTTTTGGTGAGTTACTTTTGGGGTCTTTCCAGTTGCTGCAGGTGTCTGGTAAGGTACATCCCAAAAGGGACATTGTACTCAATTATGGGCCTGATGAGGGATTAGTAAAGAGGCACGATGACCTCCCCTGATCTAGATGTGAATCCCTTCATGATTAGGTGGGCTATATAAAATGTTTTTCTAACCACTTTGGCCATGTGTTTGTCAAATGAGAGATTGCTATCAACTTGGGTCCCCAGGTCCCTAATTACTTCTTCTGTACTTAATGGATTACCACCTATGTGGTAATTTGTGGGCACTTTGTTTTTGCCAAAGGGGATGACTATACACTTTTTGGCATTTAGCTTGAGGCCATGGCTCTGGCACCAGTTGTCGGTTTCTATGAGGCCCTTTTGGAGGATGCTTGTGTCAGCTGGAGAGTCGATTATGGCGCCCAGTTTGCAGTCATCTGCAAACTTGGTCAGCCACAGTCCTTCCGTGTTGGCCTGTACCGCCAAGAAATATATACCGAACAAGAGAGGTCCCAGGACTGAGGCTTGTGGGATGCCACTTGTAACTGGTTTGGAGTCTGACATGGCTCCAGCAATTCTAACCATGTGGGTTCTGTCCTTGAGCCAGTTTGCAACCCATCTAGTGACATAGGGGTTTATATTTAAGCTGGTGAGCTTATCTATAATGCCCGAGTGGGGTATTGTATCAAAACTTTTGCGAGGTCCAGGTAGGCTGTGTGGACCCACCTTCCCCTCGTCAATGGCCTTGGTGACTGTTTCAAAGACATCAACCAGGTTTAAGAGGCAGGATCTGCCCTTAACAAAGCCGAACTGGGTAGGATCCAGTGTCTGTAGGTCCCCAATATCTTTATTTATGAGGTCCATGATGATCCTTTCCATAGCTTTGCAGACCAAGCTAGTCAGGCTTATGGGGCAATAGTTTCCAGGATCTGTTGAGGCACCACCTTTGTGGAGAGGGACCACAGTTGCTGTACGCCACTCTATGGGTACATATCCTGTAGTAAGGCTGAGATTAAACAGTAGTTTTATGTTTGGGTTTAGCTCTTCTTGGAGTTCATGTAGGATGCAGCCCGGGACACCGTCTGGTCCCATTGATGCTGTATTTTTGCTTTGGAGAGGCTGGCTCTTACCTGAGCATCTGAGATGTCAGGGGGGCAGCACTCTGCTGGGATAGATATTTGCCCTTTTGGTGGGGAGGGGGGGAGAAGTTTGCGCTGAACCTGTCAGCTAGGATGTTGGCAATGTCTGTGGGTTCGTGTATATTTTGTCATTTTGGAATAATTCTGAGCATATCTGGGAATTACCACCCAGGTTCCTAACATAACTAAAGAAAGCCTTGTGATTATCCTTAGTGTCCTGCAATTTTTCTCTCAAAGCTGGCCTTAGACGATTTTATTAGTGCCCGTAGTTTTTTGCTAATATTAATCAGAGATGCCTTCCCTTTTTGAATTTTGCTCTATCATTTAGTAGCTTCCTCCTTCTATTGTATAGTTTGTTTATGGCTGGGGTCCACCAGACAGGACGCCTGCCTTTGGAGGATTGGGTCTTAGTTTTATTTGGGATCGCATGATCCATGCATTCCTGAAGGTGTTCATAGAATGCATTTATAAAGGAATCTGCGGTCTGGGCGTATTTTCAACAGGCCTCGGGCTTTGAAGGATTCCACCTCAGTTTTGAGGAGTGTGAAATTTGCTTTAGAGAAGTTTTTCACTGTGGTTTTCTGGGCAGGGGGTGGTGTCGGGATGTGAATATCCAGTGAGATTAGTTTATGGTCTGATCTTACCAGTGAGGGATACAGAGTCCCCATGTTGGTGATGATCAGGTCCAGTATGTTTTCCCTCTTGTGGGAGTGATAACAAGTTGTTCCATAGCATTTGAGTTTATAAATTCTAGGAAACTTTGGGCTAGGGTGTTGGAGCTAGAGTAATGCTCCCAGTCTATGTTTGGGTAGTTGAAGTCACCCAATATAATGGTGTTTGGAGAGACCTTCATATTTTCCAGTGTTCTCAGGAAGGCCGAGTGGGGTTCCTAGGTTAGGAAGGGTGGTCTGTAGCAGGCTATAAACTGGAAGGCAGTTTTACCCACTGTTAGTTGCACATGGATAGTCTCTGATGCTTCGTGCTGTGCCACCAACCGGGAGGTGTGGGTATCCTTGACGAATATTGATACTCCCCCTCCTTTTGTGGGTCGGTACATGTTTTGGGGCTGAAAAGCATGGGATGAGGTATAACCTGGTAGTGCTGAGGTGCTCTCAGGAGCCTTGATCCAGGTTTCTGTTACTGCACAGATATCGATGTTCTCCATGCTAAGGAGAGTTTCGAGTGCCTGCATCTTGAGGTTTAGAATTCTGGCGTTGAGTAGCATTACTCTTAGTTTCTTATCCCTTGTGATACCTATGGAGGTGGATTTGTCTTTTGAGCCTAGCCTAAAAAAGGCACTATGGGGGTTGCAAGAGCCTTTGCCAATATTCAAACGCCCAGGGGTGACAGGTGCAAGCTGTTCCTAGCGAAGCATTGTGGCTTGTCGAGCATTTCATCCCAGGCTGACAGGCATTGGATCCCCTTTGAATGACACCAATACTTAAACCAATTGTTGAAATTGATTATCTTGTCTTCCTACTGTGGCATCATTCTTGGTGAGGGTAAGATGCTACTCAAGGTCAGGGTCATACTGGCCTGGGCCACATGCTTAGAGAGCTCCTCTATGTCTCTTTTCATGTAGTCCAGGGAGGTATGTCTCAGGTCATTCACACCAGCATGGACAATGACTGAGTTATATTTGTACTTGCCTTGGAGTGACCTGAGTGCTTGTGTTATGTGTACCAATTGGGAACAAGGTACTCGAGGACTTTGTGAGAGTGTAGTGCTTTTAATTTTTTAGTGCTGACTTATATAATTGCTTTAGTGAGCAAGTGCCTTTAGTGAGCAAGTGCCAGGTAACTTAAATGCAATGTGTTGCAGGTAACCTAAATGCAAAAATGACAAACAGTAACTTTCTTTTAAGTGAAACAAGTAAATGAGTATAGTAAGCAATGCAGATATCACTAGGGATCCACAGAAGCACTGAAAAGCCACGTTTTAGGTGGTATTAGCGTTTCAGGGAAATAACAAGCAAACAAACAACAAGCATGCAAACAGAGCTAGATTCAGCATGCCTGGATCTAGTCTATGCTACAGCAAACAAAAGGTGCACCGATTTCAGTAAGAAACAGTTGAAATATGCAGGCACTATAAGCCTTTAACCAGAAATTCCCAGCTCAGAAGGGCAGAGTCCAGCCTCTCCTCCCACAAGAGGAAATAATGTTTCGGTGTTGTCATCTCGGTTAAGTAATATTCGATTAAATGGAATTTCTGTCTACTAAAGTAGACCCATACACACAGACACACACACACACACACACACACACACACACACACACACACACACACACACACACACACGGATATATGTCAGATGACTGAGTTTTCAGATTTTCAGAAACTCAAAATTTATACGGACAAGACAATATGATCAAGTGATCAAGTTTCCAAAAACTTGAACATCAAGAAAAAAAATCTACTTTTTTATGTTTATGCAGGGGGACAAGCCCATCTGCAGCCCCCACAGCTCCTGTAAATTATATATACCAACTCCAAGATTGCACTACAGTGAAGGAAAATGTAAATTTCCCAATCATCACTGTACCACAATCTCTATTTTAAAGCTTTTGAGTTTTCAAAAAATCGATCATATGGTCTCAACCATATAAATTTTGAGTTTCTGAAAACTTGATCAACTGATAGGGATATATATTTGGTTGTTCCCTGTGTAGTCAAATGTTCTTAACATCACAGTTAAAAAATGGAATTAAAAAGTTTAAACATACAGAGAACCAAATACCCTGAATATAGAACACACAAAATATCGAGAAAGGGAAATTATTTCCGCTCCCAATCTTAACAATAAAATGCACAATAATACTGGCTTCAAATCTGTCTGAATAGTGGCAGTGTTACAGGAACGTTTTATTAATTTAAGGTGTAGGGTTAGGGTTGGGAGAAGGGGCAGATTTAGGGTTAGTACCCATTAATAAGATAGGCAGGGGATAGAGCCCCTTGTACCATTTTAGTGATAGGTGCTAACTGTAACCCTAATGCTGATCCTTTCCCCAACTATACCTTACATGTTAACTTAATAAAAATCTTTCCATAACAGTGACACTACATACGACACACAAACACTCACAACACGACATCTACCCTTACCTAACCCTAAAATGCACACACTTGCACACAAACATACAAAACCTATCCCCACATCTATCCCTGACCTTAACCCTGACTCTTTCTCTCACACACACACACACACACACACACACACACACACACACACACACACACACACACACACACACACACACACACACACCCTCAAACACTCTCACCCCCTTCGACTTCACTCACCTTCCATGATGAAAAAGTTCCTTGATATTTTGAATGTTCACCTATCTATATGTTCAATATTAAGCACAGCCCCTGTCACTGATCGACATCGACCATATGAACATCAGTCTAATGTTGACACATATATATCATAGGTTAGATTGAAAGTAACTAAAACAACAAAAGAGGATTCTTAGCAGTCTGAGCTGTTATATATGCAGTTAGTGACAGACATTTAGACTGCACAAGCTGAGAATCACTCACGCATATATTACCTGTCTCTTGGTCCCATACCAAAACTGGATGAGCCTGAGTAACATGGTACTCTGCTTTGAGGGTAGCAACTCCAAATACAATAGAGCTGTGAAGGTGAAAAATTGATTAAAGCTGAAGACATGGAAGAACACTTTTAGTAATATCAGTAGGGAGGCAATTTAATAAAAGGGTCACTGAAAGTAAACAAATACTATATAATTACGGGAGAAAGAATGATGTAGACAGCAGATGATGAATCCTCGTCCAGAATTATTTTCTTGGTACAGTGATATGCATGGTACTGCATTCAGGATTCATGTAATAAAATATTAATCCTTGCAGAAGGGGAAAAATTGATTCAGTTGCTGGAGAAATGTTTGCAAATTTCAAAGTATATTAGGAATCAGATATCCGCAGTCCCTTATGATCAAGCTGAGTGGGCAGCACCACTATTGCTGCAGCCTTTATTTTATCATTTATCATTTACTACATACAAGCCATTGTTTAGCAGAGGTGAGATGAAGTGCATGGCTGCCTGGGTTCAACTATTAGTGGGATGTAATTGACAGTTGCCAATGGGGCACAGGTGCTGTGCCATCACTTAAGAAGCCATGGTTAATTAATATCACAGTTCCTTAAATGAAAGCTGATACTGCATTTATTTTTGTATTTACTAGATTAGTGTTTTTTTTTTCCTTGCTTTTGGAAGACCCTTTTTTTCTGGTCCTCAGCTTTGAGTTTGAGAGGTACCAGTCTTGATAACTGTCAGGAAGCCAAATAACCTAGCCATAGCACAGCATCTGATAGTTTATAACATGGTATAAGCTAAAACAGTATTTTAACTGATTGATGACTAATGAATAGTTTTGGGAACAGAAATCTAATTTAAATGCAGAAGAACCTATTTGCCAACAACATTTGGGCCTATTATGAAAACCTTAACCAAATACAAAAAGAACCTGGCTATGGGCAAGAAAATAGTTACCCAAACTTATCCAAAAATGTTCATCTGAGATCTTTAGAATTAAAGTATGGTATTACAGCTGAATTTTACAAAGAGTTTGCTGATAGTTTGGGAAAAGAATTGTCTCATGTATTTAATTATATAACTATAAATAAAATTAGTGACCCCCACCTCAATGCGTCCAAAACAATTTTCATACATAAAACCAATTCGGATCCCCTTAACCCAGATAATTACAGACCAATAGCACTAATGAATGTGGATATGAAAATTTTAACATCAATTATAGCATCGAGACTAAAGAAGGTTTTGATATATCTAATTTCTAAGGAACAAGCTGGATTTATGGCAACTAGACAAACCAGCGATAACACACTTACACTGCATAATATGATGACGTATGCTAAACAAAACAACTTTAATATCTATGCTCTTATAATAGATGCCCAGAAAGCATTTGATAGAGTAGACATAAATTTTTTGTTTGATGTGTTACCCTATTTTAACTTGCCCCAAGAATTCATTCAGATACTACAAACATTCACATCACTAGAATTCTGATTCGGGAAAGGACCCAGTTGGCCAACACAGAGAACTTTGCCATTTTCCCCACTATAGTGCAATCTCGGAGTTGGTATTTTTAGTCTGGGGTGGGGGTGCATCCCCCCCAACACTTGGGTGTGCGGGATCAAAGCTCCCCCCACTTGGTAGGTTTGACATTTGTATTTTAATGTTGGCCAACTACCTCCTTTCCCTGATTAAAATTCCGGTGATGTGAATGTCCGTTATAGGTTCATAGGTTCATAGGTTCATACTAGGCTATCTGCCCTAGGGCATTTATAAGCCTAGCCAGAATGTGTTTGGCTTTCGCCACCCATTTTAAATTAATTTTGCTATGCCCTTTTTTGAGGTTAGTATACTGTGCTTCTGTCTAACAGTGACACAGAAGTGATACCCAGGGTAAACCTACGATCTCCCATCCACTCATCAAGATTGATCATGAAGAGAGTCAATGAGGGACTCTGCCTAACCTGGACTGGGATTTTATTCCAGAGTGAAGGGAGCCTCTGGGTTATGAATCTGTCCCTCCAGCATGTCTTATTTATTTCAGTGCTGAGGTTCAAGTCTCTCGAGCGTGTAGCTCGATGGGATTTGGATTTTCTGAAGTGCAGCATGTCCATTAATTTCAGGTTGGACATGGCTTTATACATCAGGCACAGATCGCCTCTGAACAGGCGGTATGCCACTGAGTAGAGCTGGAGTTTCTTTAACCGGCAGCATATCGCATCTGTTTGAGCCCTTTGATCCTTTTGGTGAGTTACTTTTGGGGTCTTTCCAGTTGCTGCAGGTGTCTGGTAAGGTACATCCCAAAAGGGACATTGTACTCAATTATGGGCCTGATGAGGGATGAGTAAAGAGGCACGATGACCTCCCCTGATCTAGATGTGAATCCCTTCATGATTAGGTGGGCTATATAAAATGTTTTTCTAACCACTTTGGCCATGTGTTTGTCAAATGAGAGATTGCTATCAACTTGGGTCCCCAGGTCCCTAATTACTTCTTCTGTACTTAATGGATTACCACCTATGTGGTAATTTGTGGGCACTTTGTTTTGCCAAAGGGGATGACTATACACTTTTGGCATTTAGCTTGAGGCCATGGCTCTGGCACCAGTTGTCGGTTTCTATGAGGCCCTTTTGGAGGATGCTTGTGTCAGCTGGAGAGTCGATTATGGCGCCCAGTTTGCAGTCATCTGCAAACTTGGTCAGCCACAGTCCTTCCGTGTTGGCCTGTACCGCCAAGAAATATATACCGAACAAGAGAGGTCCCAGGACTGAGGCTTGTGGGATGCCACTTGTAACTGGTTTGGAGTCTGACATGGCTCCAGCAATTCTAACCATGTGGGTTCTGTCCTTGAGCCAGTTTGCAACCCATCTAGTGACATAGGGGTTTATATTTAAGCTGGTGAGCTTATCTATAATGCCCGAGTGGGGTATTGTATCAAAAACTTTTGCGAGGTCCAGGTAGGCTGTGTGGACCCACCTTCCCCTCGTCAATGGCCTTGGTGACTGTTTCAAAGACATCAACCAGGTTTAAGAGGCAGGATCTGCCCTTAACAAAGCCGAACTGGGTAGGATCCAGTGTC
The DNA here is from genome assembly GCF_019279795.1 of Protopterus annectens. NCBI lineage: Eukaryota > Metazoa > Chordata > Ceratodontiformes > Protopteridae > Protopterus > Protopterus annectens. The sequence continues at coordinate 1,463,599,280 of NC_056725.1, forward strand.
TGTAGGTCCCCAATATCTTTATTTATGAGGTCCATGATGATCCTTTCCATAGCTTTGCAGACCAAGCTAGTCAGGCTTATGGGGCAATAGTTTCCAGGATCTGTTGAGGCACCACCTTTGTGGAGAGGGACCACAGTTGCTGTACGCCACTCTATGGGTACATATCCTGTAGTAAGGCTGAGATTAAACAGTAGTTTTATGTTTGGGTTTAGCTCTTCTTGGAGTTCATGTAGGATGCAGCCCGGGACACCGTCTGGTCCCATTGATGCTGTATTTTTTGCTTTGGAGAGGCTGGCTCTTACCTGAGCATCTGAGATGTCAGGGGGGCAGCACTCTGCTGGGATAGATATTTGCCCTTTTGGTGGGGAGGGGGGGAGAAGTTTGCGCTGAACCTGTCAGCTAGGATGTTGGCAATGTCTGTGGGTTCGGTGTATATTTTGTCATTTTGGAATAATTCTGAGCATATCTGGGAATTACCACCCAGGTTCCTAACATAACTAAAGAAAGCCTTGTGATTATCCTTAGTGTCCTGCGCAATTTTTCTCTCGAAGCTGGCCTTAGACGATTTTATGAGTGCCCGTAGTTTTTTGCTAATACTGATCAGAGATGCCTTCCCTTTTTTGAATTTTGCTCTATCATTTAGTAGCTTCCTCCTTCTATTGTATAGTTTGTTTATGGCTGGGGTCCACCAGACAGGACGTCTGCCTTTGGAGGATTGGGTCTTAGTTTTATTTGGGATCGCATGATCCATGCATTCCTGAAGGTGTTCATAGAATGCATTTATAAAGGAATCTGCGGTCTGGGCCGTATTTTCAACAGGCCTCGGGGCTTTGAAGGATTCCACCTCAGTTTTGAGGAGTGTGAAATTTGCTTTAGAGAAGTTTTTCACTGTGGTTTTCTGGGCAGGGGGTGGTGTCGGGATGTGAATATCCAGTGAGATTAGTTTATGGTCTGATCTTACCAGTGAGGGATACAGAGTCCCCATGTTGGTGATGATCAGGTCCAGTATGTTTTCCCCTCTTGTGGGAGTGATAACAAGTTGTTCCATAGCATTTGAGTTTATAAATTCTAGGAAACTTTGGGCTAGGGTGTTGGAGCTAGAGTAATGCTCCCAGTCTATGTTTGGGTAGTTGAAGTCGCCCAATATAATGGTGTTTGGAGAGACCTTCATATTTTCCAGTGTTCTCAGGAAGGCCGAGTGGGGTTCCTAGGTTAGGAAGGGTGGTCTGTAGCAGGCTATAAACTGGAAGGCAGTTTTACCCACTGTTAGTTGCACATGGATAGTCTCTGATGCTTCGTGCTGTGCCACCAACCGGGAGGTGTGGGTATCCTTGACGAATATTGATACTCCCCCTCCTTTTGTGGGTCGGTACATGTTTTGGGGCTGAAAAGCATGGGATGAGGTATAACCTGGTAGTGCTGAGGTGCTCTCAGGAGCCTTGATCCAGGTTTCTGTTACTGCACAGATATCGATGTTCTCCATGCTAAGGAGAGTTTCGAGTGCCTGCATCTTGAGGTTTAGAATTCTGGCGTTGAGTAGCATTACTCTTAGTTTCTTATCCCTTGTGATACCTATGGAGGTGGATTTGTCTTTTGAGCCTAGCCTAAAAAAGGCACTATGGGGTTGCAAGAGCCTTTGCCAATATTCAAACGCCCAGGGGTGACAGGTGCAAGCTGTTCCTAGCGAAGCATTGTGGCTTGTCGAGCATTTCATCCCAGGCTGACAGGCATTGGATCCCCTTTGAATGACACCAATACTTAAACCAATTGTTGAAATTGATTATCTTGTCTTCCTACTGTGGCATCATTCTTGGTGAGGGTAAGATGCTACTCAAGGTCAGGGTCATACTGGCCTGGGCCACATGCTTAGAGAGCTCCTCTATGTCTCTTTTCATGTAGTCCAGGGAGGTATGTCTCAGGTCATTCACACCAGCATGGACAATGACTGAGTTATATTTGTACTTGCCTTGGAGTGACCTGAGTGCTTGTGTTATGTGTACCAATTGGGAACAAGGTACTCGAGGACTTTGTGAGAGTGTAGTGCTTTTAATTTTTTAGTGCTGACTTATATAATTGCTTTAGTGAGCAAGTGCCTTTAGTGAGCAAGTGCCAGGTAACTTAAATGCAATGTGTTGCAGGTAACCTAAATGCAAAAATGACAAACAGTAACTTTCTTTTAAGTGAAACAAGTAAATGAGTATAGTAAGCAATGCAGATATCACTAGGGATCCACAGAAGCACTGAAAAGCCACGTTTTAGGTGGTATTAGCGTTTCAGGGAAATAACAAGCAAACAAACAACAAGCATGCAAACAGAGCTAGATTCAGCATGCCTGGATCTAGTCTATGCTACAGCAAACAAAAGGTGCACCGATTTCAGTAAGAAACAGTTGAAATATGCAGGCACTATAAGCCTTTAACCAGAAATTCCCAGCTCAGAAGGGCAGAGTCCAGCCTCTCCTCCCACAAGAGGAAATAATGTTTCGGTGTTGTCATCTCGGTTAAGTAATATTCGATTAAATGGAATTTCTGTCTACTAAAGTAGACCCATACACACAGACACACACACACACACACACACACACACACACACGGATATATGTCAGATGACTGAGTTTTCAGATTTTCAGAAACTCAAAATTTATACGGACAAGACAATATGATCAAGTGATCAAGTTTCCAAAAACTTGAACATCAAGAAAAAAAATCTACTTTTTTATGTTTATGCAGGGGGACAAGCCCATCTGCAGCCCCCACAGCTCCTGTAAATTATATATACCAACTCCAAGATTGCACTACAGTGAAGGAAAATGTAAATTTCCCAATCATCACTGTACCACAATCTCTATTTTAAAGCTTTTGAGTTTTCAAAAAATCGATCATATGGTCTCAACCATATAAATTTTGAGTTTCTGAAAACTTGATCAACTGATAGGGATATATATTTGGTTGTTCCCTGTGTAGTCAAATGTTCTTAACATCACAGTTAAAAAATGGAATTAAAAAGTTTAAACATACAGAGAACCAAATACCCTGAATATAGAACACACAAAATATCGAGAAAGGGAAATTATTTCCGCTCCCAATGTTAACAATAAAATGCACTATAATACTGGCTTCAAATCTGTCTGAATAGTGGCAGTGTTACAGGAACGTTTTATTAATTTAAGGTGTAGGGTTAGGGTTGGGAGAAGGGGCAGATTTAGGGTTAGTACCCATTAATAAGATAGGCAGGGGATAGAGCCCCTTGTACCATTTTAGTGATAGGTGCTAACTGTAACCCTAATGCTGATCCTTTCCCCAACTATACCTTACATGTTAACTTAATAAAAATCTTTCCATAACAGTGACACTACATACGACACACAAACACTCACAACACGACATCTACCCTTACCTAACCCTAAAATGCACACACTTGCACACAAACATACAAAACCTATCCCCACATCTATCCCTGACCTTAACCCTGACTCTTTCTCTCACACACACACACACACACACACACACACACACACACACACACACACACACACACACACACACACACACACACCCTCAAACACTCTCACCCCTTCGACTTCACTCACCTTCCATGATGAAAAAGTTCCTTGATATTTTGAATGTTCACCTATCTATATGTTCAATATTAAGCACAGCCCCTGTCACTGATCGACATCGACCATATGAACATCAGTCTAATGTTGACACATATATATCATAGGTTAGATTGAAAGTAACTAAAACAACAAAAGAGGATTCTTAGCAGTCTGCGCTGTTATATATGCAGTTAGTGACAGACATTTAGACTGCACAAGCTGAGAATCACTCACGCATATATTACCTGTCTCTTGGTCCCATACCAAAACTGGATGAGCCTGAGTAACATGGTACTCTGCTTTGAGGGTAGCAACTCCAAATACAATAGAGCTGTGAAGGTGAAAAATTGATTAAAGCTGAAGACATGGAAGAACACTTTTAGTAATATCAGTAGGGAGGCAATTTAATAAAAGGGTCACTGAAAGTAAACAAATACTATATAATTACGGGAGAAAGAATGATGTAGACAGCAGATGATGAATCCTCGTCCAGAATTATTTTCTTGGTACAGTGATATGCATGGTACTGCATTCAGGATTCATGTAATAAAATATTAATCCTTGCAGAAGGGGAAAAATTGATTCAGTTGCTGGAGAAATGTTTGCAAATTTCAAAGTATATTAGGAATCAGATATCCGCAGTCCCTTATGATCAAGCTGAGTGGGCAGCACCACTATTGCTGCAGCCTTTATTTTATCATTTATCATTTACTACATACAAGCCGTTGTTTAGCAGAGGTGAGATGAAGTGCATGGCTGCCTGGGTTCAACTATTAGTGGGATGTAATTGACAGTTGCCAATGGGGCACAGGTGCTGTGCCATCACTTAAGAAGCCATGGTTAATTAATATCACAGTTCCTTAAATGAAAGCTGATACTGCATTTATTTTTGTATTTACTAGATTAGTGTTTTTTTTTTTCCTTGCTTTTGGAAGACCCTTTTTTTCTGGTCCTCAGCTTTGAGTTTGAGAGGTACCAGTCTTGATAACTGTCAGGAAGCCAAATAACCTAGCCATAGCACAGCATCTGATAGTTTATAACATGGTATAAGCTAAAACAGTATTTTAACTGATTGATGACTAATGAATAGTTTTGGGAACAGAAATCTAATTTAAATGCAGAAGAACCTATTTGCCAACAACATTTGGGCCTATTATGAAAACCTTAACCAAATACAAAAAGAACCTGGCTATGGGCAAGAAAATAGTTACCCAAACTTATCCAAAAATGTTCATCTGAGATCTTTAGAATTTTTTTGTAAGCTTACTGATACATGCAGATAAAAGTCAAACCTTAGGTAACTTGCCACCAAAATAGTAATTCATTAGATAAAGACCGATGTATAATTTAAACAATTTGCCAGCAAATGTCATCAGACTAATTATTATGAAGATTCTATAGGAATGAGAAGTGTACTAACTGGTTATCTGACGGAACAGCTGATGCATGGAACAGACTACCAAATTATATTAAATCAAGTACTAGTTTATATACTTTTAAGAAGATCCTGGACACGTCCTATGGGAACAAGTGTTTTGGTATATTGGCAGACTAGAAGAGCATTAATGCCCGTGCTTGAAATATTTGTATGTATGTCTGTACATAATACAGTTTTGGAAAAGTATAGCAAAGTAGTAGACTGAGCTGTGCCATCTATTCTATCATGACATTGTTCCTACATTAAATCATAGTGGTCTACTCACAATGAGATAAAACAGCTCTAATGACCACGATGAAGAGAACAGTCTAGAAAAAATTCCTAGTAAAATCATCTTATCACATAATGATCACAGAGGAAAGATCTTGCTGTTGATCTAAATGTAGTACAAACTTTGAAGGCACTTGGCAATATGCTTGTATCACTGATATCTTACTGGTGTTCAGTGATACCACACAAGTTTTCATCAAGAAAGATCTGTCTTATTTAGAGAAATATGCACATGGATTCTTCTGATTTACCCTGTGTTTCTGGTATATTTCTTTTTTAGGCAAGTAGCTAGCTTGATTATACTTAAATGTTTCAGTACAGATTATAAACTTTAAAGGATGGTCTGTTTAGAATAATAGGTATATAAGTTTTAACCGCTCATTAGTTTGACATTTAAAGTGGATACTGAGACAACAACTGATGCTGTTGATATTATTACTATGTATTAAAAGTAATGTTTTCATGACACTTTGTATTAATATGCATAGAGTGACAATGGCATCAGAATGCCACCTTTAAATAACTCTACATGAAGAGTCTGCAAACTTGCAAAAAGGTAATAATATTTTCAGTATAAAGGATAGTATTTAGTTATAGAGAAGTATACATGCATTGTTTTGCATTTAGTGTAAGTAAATTTTATTATTTTAAGCATTATAGCTATGTATCAGAATATGGCATTGTTTTTGGTTACAGAGGCATTATTCTAAGCAATATGACATACGAAAAAAATGAAATTGCTTTAATATTTGTATACAATGTTGATGGCAGCTGAAGTGTTACCCCTTAGCAGGAGTCACCTTTGTTTAAACAACATGAGGTTAAAACAAGTATTGCATCAAACAGACTTGATAGTCTTGTTTATTTCAGATGTCTGTAGAGGTCATCAGAAATGTACTGTGAAGCCTGGCTTAACCATGGTGCGGGTATCCCAAATATGGGATCACATCTGGTTTAAGCAGAATGACGTTATCACAAGTGCAGTATCAATTAGGCTTGATGTTTTTTGCTGACTGAGGTCAGATGTCTGCACAATCTCATTAACCACATGTCAGATTCTGTAAAGCTTGCAGAATCCTGCATATTATGCCAATATCAGTTCAAAACTTGCCATAAAGTTGCAATATGTAAATGTACTGCAAGAAACTCAGAAGAGCTCAATACACAATGGAGTATCATACTATGAATTGTAATCTAAACAAATCTGCAAGTAATCTGTAAGTAATAAGAAATTGCTGTCCAGTCATGTTGAACAGTAACAAAGTTACAGAAAGTTTATCACAATTCAAGGATCCTGATAAGCTGCCTATATATCAAATAGAATCTGTCCAGTAAGAATTTAACTGACTGTTATGATACAAAAAAATGCCAACTATCCGCATGGCATTTGTAACATACATTTTCAGAAATAGATCCACAAACGAACTGGATTAGAGAGCTAGTGACATCAGAAGGTAAGACAAACAGTGCGGGAGTGGCTATAATTATCAAAACCCAATACAAAGATAGGATTTTAGACTCCAAAGTGGATCCAAATGGGCGATGGTGTTATGTGATTTTATCGGATAATGCATTTGATAAACCTATCCTACTTTTGAATATATATGCCCCATGTAATGATCAACACAGTTTCATAGCATCATTATATCCAATATTAACACAATATGATGGTTATTATTTTGTTGTGGGTGGGGACTGGAATACCTATCAAAATCCAAAGTTGGATAGGTCTTGTCCACAGAGAGCATTTAATAAGCAGGCCGGGATAGCATTAAATGATTTTAAGGAAGATTTTCAATTATATGACCCCTTTTCTTATTCACAAGATATTAATAATGCAAATAAATACACCTTCTATTCACCATGCCACAAAATGTGGGCTAGAATAGATTACTTTTGATATCTAAAGCACTAACGAATTTAGAACCAGTGGTGGTTATACATACTCGTCATCTATCAGATCACTCAAAAATTTCGTTAAAATTTTCTAAAGATTTAAAAGACACAAGAAGGCATAGGGGTTATAATTGGTCACTCAACCCAAATCTTTTAAGTAAAAAAGATAGCAGATGGAATTATAAAATATTTGAAAGAATTTACAGATAGCTTGAAGCTCCAAAAACATACTCCTGACATTGAATGGGCGACAGCTAAAGCTCAAATTAGAGGGTTTCTTATACAAAAAGCCTCATATTATAAGAAAATTCATAATAGTGATATTCAAAAACTAGAAATAAGAATAAAACAACTTGATAATGAGCTGATTCAGAATTTTAACGCTCAAACTGAGGAGGAAATGTTGAAGCTTCAAAGGGATCTCTTTTTGCTTCATAATAATAAATTAACACTTCAAGAACATAGGTGTTTAGTGAAATATGCTAATAATGATCAAATACCATCAAAAGCACTGGCAAGGATTATAAATCAATCAAAAACAACTGGATATATTTCGGAAATTCAGTAAAACAACACAATATATTCTAAAACTGAGGATATTGTTGATGTTTTTGGGAAAATCTATACTAAGGTGTATGAGGGGCAAACTGATAGGTCTCTACATAACCAGAATAAAAGTTTTCTGCAAAAAATTAACTTTCCAGAATTAGAAGAGAGCCTGTAAAGTGACCTGATTAAACCTATTTCTAAAGAAGAAATAGTATATACAATTCAACATATGAAAGTACATAAGTCGCCAGGGCCTGATGGTATTACAGCTGAATTTTACAAAGAGTTTGCTGATAGTTTGGGAAAAGAATTGTCTCATGTATTTAATTATATAACTAAAAATAAAATTAGTGACCCCCACCTCAATGCGTCAAAAACAATTTTCATACATAAAACCAATTCGGATCCCCTTAACCCAGATAATTACAGACCAATAGCACTAATGAATGTGGATATGAAAATTTTAACATCAATTATAGCATCGAGACTAAAGAAGGTTTTGATATATCTAATTTCTAAGGAACAAGCTGGATTTATGGCAACTAGACAAACCAGCGATAACACACTTACACTGCATAATATGATGACGTATGCTAAACAAAACAACTTTAATATCTATGCTCTTATAATAGATGCCCAGAAAGCATTTGATAGAGTAGACATAAATATTTTGTTTGATGTGTTACCCTATTTTAACTTGCCCCAAGAATTCATTCAGATACTACAAATATTATATAGTAATCCATACACTACGCTATACATCAATAGGACTTATTCTAACAGAATACAGATTAAAAATGGTACTCGTCAGGGTTGTCCCATGTCCCCTTATTGTTTAACCTATATCTAGAACCCCTATTTTTATATATCAAGCAAAATTTGTATCATAATGCACCAATAATTTATAGGAATAAAATATTAATGTCAGCATTCACCGATGATCTTATTATTTATTGTACAACCCCAATTTCAGACAGTGAAAAGATATTAAAGCTCATAAACGAATTTTCAGTAGTTTCTAATTATAAAATTAACTTACAGAAAACGAATATCTTCCCGTTAAGAACCCCAAAACCTTTTTCATTAATGGCCCTGATGGGGAAGTTAACATGTAAAGAAAATATTAAATATTTGGGTATCAACTTCTACGGATAATAAGGACTTTTATAACAATAATGTTAAACGAGTATGGGAACACATAATATCTGATTGTGACAGATGGAAGAATTTAAAACTACCGGTATTAGCAAAAGTATCAATAGTGAAAATGAATATACTACCACGAATGTTATACATATTTAGGTCTGCCCAATTATCAATTTCAAAAACAGTTTTTAAACAAATGCATAAAGATCTAGCTAAATTTATCTGGAACCCAAAAAGAACTAGAATATCTTATGAGAAATTAATGACCCCTAAAACAAGAGGGGGACATGAGCTACCAAACTTTGAAGCATATTATTTGATTGTAAACGCTAATAAAATTTTAAGAATTGCTAATTATGATGTAACGAATACAAAATGGATACCAACTTGGGTGGTCTTGAATCATAAGCATATTTTGGATAGGAAAATAAATCCTAAAGCATTGCCCTTTATGGACAAAATTAGTCTGATAAAATATGGGGTCATGGACCACATAATAACCTGTGTCTCATCTTTGCAAACTTTATTTCAGTCCGTAGATTTATTGCAATATATGATGGTTCTTCAACCTTTCCACAGGAATCCTAATTTTAAACTAAATAATCAGCTGATCGATCTCAGCAAATTTCCATTAATACTTAATCTGACTCTATTTGATGTTTTAATAAACTTGACTTATCGGCTTTACAAATTAGACAGGAAATGAATCTACCTAGAAGTTACATTGTTATAATGAGACAAGTTAAAGAACTTGCCTTGAGCTACTTTAGGAACTTTAAACCTGCAGCCGGATTTGTGGATAAGTGCTCTGAATTGTGGCAAGCTATCCAACAAGACACTAAATTTATAGCAACTGCATATAAATTAATTAAGGATTTGAAATTTCAGGACAAAATTTTGCTTTCAGAGTATTGGGTAAACAAAGTAACAGTAACAGACAATCAGATATTAAAAGCAATTGATATAACTAGGAAATCAGTTTCTTTTCAAAACTGATGTACACGCAATTGATGATTTGGAACAATGCATATTACACACATCTTAGATTACATAAATTTAACCCTAGGAATTCTCCAATTTGTCCATACTGTGCAGATCAAACAGCAGATCTTCTTCATATGTTCTGGAGTTGTAAATGCGTATATAAACTTTGGAACTCTCTTAAAGTACAACTGCAAAAGATGGGTTATCAAAGTTCTACACTGTCATGGGAATTTATGATTCTACACATTCCTCCAAGAGAGCTTTCCAGATCGCAAACTATTATTTGTATGAATATTTTTGCTGATGAAACTCTATATAGCCACAAATTGGCTAGAACCACATAAGACATCATGGAATAATTTTAAGCTTGTGGCTATAAAGCATATACTAGCACATAAATTACTTCTGAAACAAACTAACAAAAGTATTAATAACCCGAAAATATGGGAAAAGGTCTTCAATATTATATTAGCATGATACTGATTTTAGGAATATATTAAATATAGGAAGCATTTCATGTAGATATTGTATAAATGGTTTGTAGTAGTTATAGTGTATTATGTGTATGATGTTTATTGTATTTTTGTAATGTTTTTGGAAAATATATTTTAATAAAAATTTATTATGGAAAAAAAAAAGGAATAGATCCACAAACATCACAGACAACTATGGATATTTCTGTAATTCATCCACTAACATAAAATATGTGCTTCAAACCTGCAGTGCCATTTGTAATATATCTTGATAGCATCCTTTCCAGTAAGTTCAGAGACAAGTATAGGTATCTACTTAACATATGTATTAACAAAATACAGCCTGGACTTATGGATTCGGATGGAATCTGTTAATGTTCTAATAAAAAAATTAAAGGTGAAGGGCAATCACAGTCATATGACCATAGCTAACAGTTGCTAGCAATGGGTTCGGGACTTGTGTGGGGAATACAATAATATGCACACACCCAAGGAAAGTGGGAGACAGAAAAGAAGATATGGGGTGTGGGTGAAAAACAGAGTCAGAAGAGAGATGTTGGGATAGGAAAATCTGAGGCTAAGTCAGAGGGGCATGGGCATTTTTTTTTTTTTTTTGTGTGGGAATAGGCTGCATTTTTTTAAGAATAGAAGGAAAGGTAAAAATATGGAAAGAGGAGGAGAAAGACATCACAGAAGGTATACCCACAGAACAAACAGCACGACACAAGACAAAGGATGGAAAAAAAACAGTAAGGAAGGATATGTTAAACAGATGGCTCATTTCACAACATGGGCAATGGAAAGTTATCAGACAGGGTGAGGATGCATACCAGCCATGGAAAAACTATCATGGAAAAATATCTACCTATGCATTTTCACATTACAACATGTTGTAAAATGTATGGCAGTCATACCTGGGTGAGTATGACCAATGTTAGATATGTGGCGGGGGGGTAATAAATTAGGATCATGGTACACATTGGATAAATAAAAACCTATACCAATTAGTCCATCAGCAGTGCAGGTGTAAGCCAAGCAACATCACAGATGAGCAAATGCAGGTCTAACAATGCTAGATAACTCCAGCAAAAGACAGAACCAAACCTACAACCATGTTTGTGTAAGAAAAACAACCAAGCACAGTGCCAAGCAGAAGTACTGCAGAAGAACAACAAAGGCAAGTACACAGGTAGGAATGAACAATCCAAACTAACATGTAATAGAATGAGTATATGTTATACACATATGCCATGTCAAAGGCCACACACAGGTGCAGATGTTTATGTGTGCCTGTCAGTGGCATAAATATAATGTACATGAAAGCAAGGTCGATACACATTCTCACACCAATGACGTAATAATATGTTTAAAAATGTAACAGTACAGCATAATAAATATAGCAGATTGGACACATGGATGTGAAAAAAACTAACATAAGTAGCACACTAGTATAATGAGAACAAGGATGTATTGCAAGCATTAGCCAACAACTTGTGTGTACATGTCCTGCATTGTAAAATGGCCATACAATTGGCACATGTTCACTGTGTCAAAATAATACATGGCAATGGTCATTAGATGCAACAAAGGCAAACATATCTGTAAAAAATAGCGAAACATGAAAGTGGGATGGAAGTGGACAACCTGGGCCCACATCAGGGTAAAGCAGAACAAGTAAGTTGACACAAAGCAAATGCAGGTGTACAGCACCCAGGGTAGTGTAGAAGCCAAACAGAAATACATTCAACCAAATGGAAATTGTATGTCAAATGACCAGATTGTTTGCTGATGTCCCAGAATTGAACATGTATAAAACACACATACAAGTAATGTGCAATCATGTCACATCAACATGCATAGGTAAGCAAGCTAAAAATTACAAGCACATAAATATATACTATTATGCAAATGTAAAATTAAGAAACGGAGGTGCATATCAACCACCCTGCTCATTACAGAGCAGAAGACACTCCTGTGGACATCATTACAGCACATCAGCAGTAACTCAGTGAATGCTCACATGTCAAAGGTATGTTTGTGTGTCAGTAAATATCCAACTGTGTACTCACACGTACATTCAGTTAATGTGCACAACTATCTGCAGAAAGTGTAAACCGATGGCTGTACATATTAGATTCGGAAATGCTACATACAACAAACACAGCATAATGTATGTTAAATAATGTGTTATCTGTAACACTGTGTATTGATTAATGCTACATTATTGTTTGATGCAATCAGAAAAGGAAGACTGCACATAGGCAGGATGCACCTGTATGTGATCCCACATGGCATCAGTGTTGTCATCCCATAACACACAACACGACATCATGGCACTGAAACATCATGATAACTGTCATCCAAAACACATATGGAATGACATGTCTGTCTATTGCATATACCTGATATGGAAAAACACAGTTTCAAGGCATATCACACTGTTAGTGATGGAGTATGGACAATGTATGTTGTCTGTCATTTGCCCCAATAAAACACACGTTTACAGGCTATCTCTTGCAACACTAGCTTCAGCTTAACTGAAACAATGCATGGACAGTTGAATATAGTAGGAAAGTATAATGTGTCATTGTGTGCCATGCTCACATTGAAACAGAAGTAAATGTCATACAATAACAGATAATCATGACAGAAATATGCTATGCATGCACAAGAGTGTGTTTACAGTCCAGTCAATGAAATGGCAATCACCATGTTGGCAGCATAACACAAGTGGTGCACACAGATAGTGCTTGCAAACTGGAGGGACCAGGATGATGGGGCTGACTTCCGAATGACCTCATGAGCTATCTCCCTGAATGAATTCTGCATATCCTGTGTCATATCCTCAAGACCTCATTATGTTCCTCATCTGTGTTCAGAACACATCAGTCATGACCTCCTGAATCTCCTCCAAATAATCATTTCTATTCTGATCGTGTCATCATCTCCTCTGGGTACAGACATGATGGCTTGGGCAGGGACAAGTCTAGGTTCCTTGTTATCCTCTTTATTATCCTCCTTGTCACCATAATCCTTGGAAGATTCTGTTAGTGGCCTGGCATGTGCTCATTGTTGTATTCTGATTGGATAACCCCAATGGGTCCCATGCTCTGTCAAGATTGATTGCAAAACACAATAGAAAATAAAGGAAATGTGTATCACACAGAATGGTTCCATGAATATCATAGCACAACAGAACATAATTATGATGACAATTTATGCAGGGACTGACACACACCCATTATAGACAGTTACCTCATAAATGCATGACCCCATATGTCCTATTCATAAACAGGATGTTAGTATTTATTTTATAAAATTCTATAGGCTTAGACACATCCACATGGCCATTAGCTTTGTAAGAATGTATAAATGCTCAAATCAAGAGTTTGTACTGTCTGCATTTAATGATTTATATGAACAGCCACAAAATGGCATTGTTAAAATGAGGAGAAAGTGTTATGACAATATTGTGGACAATAGGCAAGCAATATGAAAAACACCTGATCTGGTAGCATAATTTGCTTAACACACATCAATATTGTGAAGACTGGTAGAGATGGGTGAAGGCTGCCAGCCTAGCCAGAATTCTATCATTTGTAAATACTGTGAAATGTTGAAAGTAAACCAATGTGGCAACATTGCCCTCTGCTGTAAAGAAATCTAAGTCAAGCATTTCTTGTTGGTCCTTTGAAATTAAAATTACTTTATGTCTGTTCCTTTGAAATTAGAATTTGGAGTCAATGAGTTTGGAGTAAGCATCCTGCCTATTGTTTTAACTTAAGGAATAATTACTAGAATTTACAAGTGGAATGTCCTTTATTACTCTGTATAAAAGAATGTAAATGCAGTTTCTGTCAGCCTGGGAACTCCAGGAAAGTGTAAACGAGATGATGTAATGTTTTATCAGAACTGCAGTTTCAATTTAAACAGTGAGAACCAGAGATTAATAAACATTTTTGTCTGGACATCCAACTCAGCACTGCATTATGCTCTCTTTATGTAAGTAGTATGTTAGAACTGTGTTTTCTCCTAGAAGTAGCTAGGAATTAGAAAAGAGTAGACTGTGTTTTTCTGTGATGTCAGAACTGCACTATGGATTTATTTTAAGTATTTCTGTGTGATCTCTGGACTTTTGACTAACATTGTATAGTAGAACATATTGTCTTGTGGTTTTAATTATTTATTATTAAATATTTTAAAACCTTTTAACTGTGGCTGGTTTGTCTAGAGATAATTTGAGCTCTTTAGAGTACTTCTATGCCTTTGGTAAAACTGTACATCGCCATTCTAATAAGCCTTGACTGTAGTCAATCTTACCAATTGGATAATAATATTGTACAGTAATAATTGGATACCCATTTAAGGGCCTTTGAGTAGCTGATAATTATTAGTGGGTGGTGGCAGCTGGTACTACTGTATAGTCTGGGAAAAGGGGCACAGCTGGAGAACCTGTGCCAGCCTTCCCCAGAAGTGTCTGTGTGGTTGTGTAAACTCTTATCTCAAAGTGTGTGTGTGTCAGCTACTTGGGCAGAAACACGAAGCACTGGTTGGACAGAGAGGGTGCTGGAGATTTTAGCTTGCCCACTAGGATGAGATCTGGACCCTATAGCTGTGCCAGTGGGGAGTCTTATTCGGGACATGGGGAGAAAAGGAGCAACCAGCCCCGGACTGACTGTAATCTCTGTGTGCTCTTAAGGGATATTGCACTTTACTGTGGGTATTTGTTATCCTTTCTTCTCATATGAGATGCCATCTCTGGTGTTAGTAGTGAGGATTGAGGCTCCTTGATTGCTGGGCCAGGGCACACATGTCACAAATATAATGACAGCAACAGTAAAACAATGTTATATGTTCAATCACTACAGCTGGTGACATATGAGAATCTATTATATCTGCTACTAACATTATTGTATGTGCACAGCTATTTGCATTATCTACCAAAAAGTATTAGCAATTGTTAGCCTGAAAAATCAAAACATTGTGAATATGCTCGCTGATAATGAACTGCTGCACATAAATGTCTATCTGCACATGTGACAGTAAACTTAGGCTATAGCTGTGTTTCTAGCAAAACATCAAAGGTGCTGGAGGCAGATGCAATGCAAATGTTGACATGAGGGGTGTACTGAATATGCACTGCTGCAATCAAATGTGTGTCTCCACTAGACTATAACAGTGTTTCTACAAAAACACCCAAAGTGGTGGAGGCATATGCAATAACAATGTTAAACTGACAAGCATGGCACAGATTATGCAAACAGAAATGCAAACACTGACAAAGGTGACACCCATTCACTTTGAGAATAAGCAGGCTATATACAAAACATATAGCACTAGAAAACACAGCCATACATATACGTGTGCCAAACTATGCTTCATAAACAATAATCAAAGCATTCAAACTTATATGCAAAACACCCACCTTATAATATGTGTGACAGATTCTCAAAGTAACTGTTATTTAGGTTGTGGAGTATACCTCAAAAATTGTGTGCTAAAAAAATGGCTCAATGCAACATGAAAGTTCAACATTTTTAGGTTTCAGTCACAAATGTAAGTACAGTTATTGTGTGATGATTTCACTTATCTTACTGATGCATGATGGATATTTCTAAATTTTAATCAATATACATATTACTGTGAAAAATAAAGGCATATTTATTTATTTTTATTTATTTTACATTTGTTAACCGGGAGAGTCCAACTGGATATGTCCATTTTCAGTGGAGGCCCGGGGAGAAAAGCTCCAAAACAATATCATAGTTAACAAATAAGACAATAAGTATAACAGAAAGGCATATTTTACAACATACAAGAGGCACATTTTTTACACCTTACAGAATCTGGATGTACAGCTGGTGTACAGTTAGATGTCCTGTTTAAGATGAGACTTTATATCAAATTTATGGACAATAGATGCCTGTACTTAAACTGTAAATCTCATTGAAAATTGCAAACATCATGAATTAGTAGCCAGGGGTAATACAGGAGTATAGTCTGTTATTCAGGAAGTATATTTTGAGTAGTTTCTTGAATTGGCTTGAGGAGTTATTGCATGTTATGTAGGCAGGAAGGGAGTTCCAGATTTTAGAGATGTAGTGGCTGTAAAATACTGGAAAATATTAATATACAACCAAACACCCTAATACTGGGTGATTTCAACTACCCTGCCATTAACTGGGAAAACTACTCGTGCACCAACCCCTTTGCCCAACGGTTCTTGGAATTCATAAATTCCAATGCCCTGGATCAACTAATCCATAGTCCCACCAGGGGCTCCAATATCCTAGACCTGGTCATTACCAACATGGGAAATCGATGCTCCACACCTATGGTCACCCCCTCATTGGTCAGGTCAGACCATAAGCCAATCACCCTTAACATCAACATCCCAGCTCCACCCCCCCCCCCAGTAAGGAAACCTCCATAAAAAACTTCTCCAAGGCCAAGTTCATGCTACTCAAGTCAGAAGTTACAAACTTCATGACACCCATGCAGATAGGAACTGAAAGTTTGACTGCTGAGTCCTACACTAAGGCACTGTATGAGCACAACCACTCATGCATGAATCATACCATCCCAAATAGAACCAAGATGCTCTCCTCCAAAAAAAGGAAGCCAATCTGGTGGTCCCCTGTCATAAACAAACTTTACAACAAAAGGAAAAAACTGTTGCAGAAAAGAGGAAAATCCCAGGATGCAAAAAACTCCCTTACCAGCCTCAGTAAAAAGCTGAAATCCCTCGTAAAATCCTCCAAAGCTAATTACAAAAATAAAATTGCCAAAGATTCCAAAGACAACTACAAGGCATTCTATAACTATGTCAAGAATCTAAATGGCAATGCTCAGATCTGCTCTGAGCTACAACAGAATGGCATTAAATATACTGATCCCAAGGTTATTGCCAATATCCTGGCAGATCGATTCAGTGCCAATTTCACCCCTTTAAATGGCTCATCTCAATACTGAAAGATTGCCAAATTCCGGTAAAAATGGCCACACAGGTAAAAAACGCACTCTCTAAAGCTAAAAATACAGCATCCATGGGACCAGATGACATCCCGGGCAGTGTATTACATGAACTACAAAATGAACTGGCACCTCACCTAAGTGTCATGTTTAATCATACCCTCACATCAGGCTTCATGCCCACTGAGTGGCGCACAGCTCCAGTTATCCCACTCCACAAGGGGGAATCCACCTTGGATCCCGGGAATTACCACCCCATCAGTCTGATGAGCCTGATCTGCAAGGCCATGGAACGTATTATTATGGAACATATAAACAAAGACATTGGCAACCTTAAAACACTGTACCCCACCCAGTTTGGATTCATGAAGGGCCGATCTTGTCTCCTGAACCTTATTGACTTCTTCGAGTAAGTCTCCAGAGCTGTGGACAAGGGTAAGGCAGTCCACACAGCCTATCCAGACCTCGCCAAGGCCTTTGACACCATCCCCCACTCCGGAATCATAGATAAACTTATTAAGCTGGGCATTAATCTCTACATCACTCGATGGGTTGCCAACTGGCTTACTGACAGAACCCACACTGTAAAAGTAGCTGTCTCCAAATCCAGCTCCAGAAAAGTGACAAGTGGAGTACCTCAGGGTTCAGTCCTGGGACCTCTCTTGTTTGGCATCTACTTTTCTGAAGTACAGGCCAACACTAAGGGACTCTGGCTAACAAAGTTCGCAGATGACTGATAACTGGGAGCCATTACTGAATCCCCAAATGATGTGGATACTCTACAAAAGGGCCTTACAGAAACAGATGCTTGGTGCCAGAGCCATGGGCTCAAGCTCAATGCCAAGAAATGTATAGTTATCCCCTTTGGGAAAAAACATGTACCCATGAATTATCACATAGGTGGCAGTACACTAAACACTGAAAGTGTGATAAGAGGCTTAGGGACACAGGTGGAAAGTGGTCTCACCTTCAGTAACCACATTGCCACAACAGTCAGGAAATCCTTCTATGTGGCACACCTCATCACTAAGGGCTTTTCATCCAGAAAAAAGGAGGGCATTGTCCTGCTGTACTCATCCCTCATTAGACTCATTATAGAATACAATGCCCCATTTGGTATGTACCTCTCAAGACATCTGCAACAACTGGAAAGGCAGCTGAAATACCTCACTAAAAGAAACACAGGCCTAAAGCAGATGACCTATGCTGACCATCTTAAAAAACTCCAGCTATACTCTGTCGCATATCGTCTACTCCGAAGCGATCTCTGCTTAACATGCAAGGCCATGTCAAACCCAGAGCTGTTGGACATGCTACACTTAAAGAAATCCCAATCCCTCAGAGCCACATGCTCCAGGGATCTAAATCTTGTCATCACAATTAACAAAATATGCTGGAGGGATAGGTTCCTGACCCAGAGACTCCCCAGACTTTGGAATAGACTGCCCATACATGTCAAACAGAGTGCCTCTTTGGCCCTCTACAAAAGGAACCTTGATGATTGGATGGGAGAAAGGGAATTCACCCCTGGGATCACGTCAGTCGCCCTGCTAGACAGGGGTCCAGGGAAGTAAATAGTGTGGGAAGAAATAGCCAGGGAATTGTTATGGCTAGGTTTATATAGGCCCTAGGGCCAATAGCCTAGTACCAACCTATGAACCTATGAACCTATAAATGGATTTACCTGCCTCATTGCTAAATTTGGTTACCTTAAGGAAGTGCTGGGTGCTTGATCTTAAGGATCTGGTAGTGGTATAGGGTTGGAGTAGTTGTTGTAGGGCTGGGGTGTTGTCAGAGTGATGTATTAATTTATGTGCTAATGATAGTTGATTGTATTGTAGTATTAGTGGGAGTTCTAACCAATTGAGGTCTTTGAGGCATTCACAATGGTGGTTTCTAGGGGGTGATGCTATGTCAAATCTAGCTATCTTATTATAACAGCTGTGAAGTTTGTTCAGGTAAGTTTTTCAGAGATTGGTAAACACAGGGGAGGCATAAAGTAAGGTGGATAGCAGGTATGCCATGGCTATAGTAATTTTGGTGTGGTTGGAGAGAAATTGTTTGTTGCGATAGAGTAGACCCATTTTTTTCTGAACTTTTTTATGGTCTGGGAAATGTGTATGTCAAATCTAAGGTTACTGTCAATTTCTAGGCAAAGCAGTTTGGCATGATTGGTAGGGGTGATGGAGGTGTTGTTGTGTGAGGAGATTGCAAAGTTATATAAGGGGGGGGTAAATATCTGTGGGGACTAAAGAGGAGTACTTCTGTTTTAGCTGGTTTAAGAATGAGGTTTTGGTTGGTGGTCCAAAAGCATTCCTGTGTTTGGGAAAGGAGGAGATCTAGGGTGCTGGCTGCACATATTATGGTGGTATCATCTGCATGTTGGACTATCGAGGCTTTGGGAATGTTAGATGGGAGTGGATTGGTAAATAGACTGAAGAGCAGTGGACTCAGAATGGAGCCTTGGGGAACCCCTAGGAAGATAGGCAATAAGGGAGAGAGTTGGTTTTGGCATTTTATAGTTTGCTGCCTACCAATGAGATAGGACTTAAACCTAGAAATAGCAGAGATGCTAAGGTTTAGGGTGGATAGTGAGTAAAGCAGTTTTTCATGGCTGACCATGTCAAAAGCTTTGGATAAATCTAAGAGTGTGGCAGATACGAACAGTCTGTTATTTCTGTGGTTATTAACGGTGTTGGTAAATGATGTAAGTGCAGTGGTGGTGCTGTGAAAGGGTCTGAAACCGTGTTACAGTGTGGATAGCAATTTATTTTCTAGTTGGTATTTCATCAGTTGCATGTGGGCAACTCCCTGGAGAAGTTTTGATAGGGGGGAAAGTATAGCTATAGGGCGATAGTTATTGAGTTCGAGAGAGCTTCTCTTTGTGCAGTGGAGTTATATGAGGTATTTTCCAAAGGTGGTGTACTTTGCACTCAGAGATAGATCTGTTAATTAGAATGGAGACAGGATAGGCTATTGCTTCAGCGGCTAGTTGAAGATATTCTGTTGGTAATTTATCGGCAGCTGTGGAGGTTGGTTTAAGTTTTAGGAGTAGTTTTTGTATGGTCTTGGTATTGGGTTGAAGCTGAAGTTGGGGTGACTGCTATTTGTTTCAGGTGGAAAGGGTATTTTTGTTGAAGTGGGGTTATTGAGGCTTAGTTGGCTGTTAACTAGCATTTGGATAGTTTCTGTGAAGAATTTGTTAAACTGTGTGGAAATATTATCTTGGTTCTTCACTATTTTGGGAGTGGGGGTGGATGTCTTTCCTGGTTGTAATACAGAGTTGACTGCTGCCCAGAATTTTTTTGGGTTGTTTATATGTTTAGACTGTATATTTTGGTAGTAGGAGATTTTGTCTGTTTTAATGAGTTGTTTTGCTTTGTTGCATAGTTTCAGGTACTTTTGTTTATCTAACTGAGATTTGCTTTTACGATAGTTTCTCAATGCTTTGTTTCTACTTTTGAGGAATGTTTTAGTATCTAAAGTTAGACAGGGGGCATGTTTAGTTTTAATTCTTGTGTTTCTGGGTGGGGGGCATAATGGTTAAGTATATTTGTAAAGGTAGCATTGAAATATAGTACTGCTTCATCGAGGGCTAAGTTTTTTAGGGGGTCCAGTTACACTTTTTAGGTCATTGTTAAAGTTAAACAGGTTAAAGTGTTTTTTGTTCCTAATTTCATGCACAGTTACTTGGGTCAGTTGGGGAGTTTTACTTCTTAGCAGAAATGTAGATTGGTAGTCACTGAGGGTGTCTGGCAATCACCCAGCTTGGGATATTAAGAAATGATGTGATACAAGTATCCAGTCTAGTATAGACTGGAGTTTGCTTCTCTTGTCTGTTCTAGTGGGGGAAGTTATAAGTTGGGTTAGTCCATGTAAATTGATGTGTAAGAAAGGGTTCTGGCTAGAGCAATTGTGCCAATCAATATTAAGGTAATCTAATAGAATATTTTCCTGGGGGAGGGAGTTAGCTATCCAATCTAGGAGTTTTTCTGTAATGGGAATATTGTTGCCTGGAGGAATATAGCGTCCTATAATATTGATGTGTTTATTTGGGTTAAGTTTTAGTTTATTGAGGGTGAGTTCAATGTTATCTAAGACTGGGAGTGTGATGTCTAGTTTTTCTAGGATGAGGTGATTTTTGTATAGTGTGGCTACTCTCCCACCCCTTTTACCTACTCTGTCACTATGGATTATATTATAGCCTGGTGCAGTGATTACACTATCATGGATTTCAGGCTTTAGCCAGGTCTCAGTCAGTATCACAATATCTGGATGATAAAAGGAGAGTAAGGCATGGAGGTTTTGAACTTTGCTTGAGATACTTGTAACATTTAGATGTATGATGAGGAGTGAGTTTTTGGGTCTATGGAGTAGGGTATAATTCAGGTAGGGGATTAGTGTGCCTAGATTTAGTGGACCTGGGTTGGGATGTATGTCACCACAGCGTATGAGTGGTGTTTGCAGGTGTAAATAAAATCTAAACAGCTTATTAATGGTTTTTATGTGTTTTAGGGTAATGTGGGATTGTCTATGTGATAGGTGTATCTTATGTATGAGGTGGTGGATAAGGGTGGTTTGGTAGAGGCATGGTGCTAGTTGGGTGCAAGGTTTGGGGTTTGGAGTGTTGAGGGATGTAACTTTGGGATGATTAGTCTGTGATTAATTTGGGTTTGATAACTGGTAATGGAGGTTAGCAATATTAGAGAAGAGATATAAATAGTATATATTAGGAGTTGTGGATGTGAGGGTGTTGATAGTGAAATCATGATGTAGGTTAGTTAGGTTAATTGGGGTGTTATAGGGAGAGGGTAGGGTGGGGGGTGTTGAAGAGTACTAATAAGAGGTGTACTGAAGCCTAATTGGATGGATGATATGATAGGTTGAGTTGGTGTGATGGAGGTGGGAGTGGTAAGGTGTGGGTGTGGTATATAGGTATAAAGGTAATTGATGTGGGGGTGGGTAGGAATGGGGGTAGGCTAGCGGAGTGGAGTAAGCCTGAGCATAGCGAGGGCGAATGGAGGGGGGAAAAACCGAGCCTCATAAATGAGCATATAAACAGGGGAAGATCTGTTTCATTTCATAAAACAGGAAAATAATCAGTGTACTTCTCTCCCTGAACTGCTCCAGCCTGAGCATCCACTTGATGCACATAGCCCAGTTCCTGCTATGATTCTCATCACCTGAAATCAGAAAGATGTAGTCCTCAAATAGCAATGATATACATTTCACAGCACAATTTCTAGATGTTTATTTATGAAGTCTATTAAATAATTGCAATACACATTTGACAGTGCTACATACATGTGTTATCTTTGAATACAGATTAGAGGGCATGAGATTCAAAGCTTTAACCACAGTCCACATCCAAACTCTAACCATGAGAGCTGCCTACCTAGGTAATGTAACTTGACTGAAAAAGCATCTTTTGAATGGCGTTAAAAAACTTCTTTTTATAACATCATCTGGATGGGGGTTGGTCTACTAATAAGGATATTGGCTTAGAATTTCAAAGCATGAACATGTGCTGGTCATGTAAATAAACAGGTTGAAAATTACATTCATGTCAGCACTATTTTCAGGAACATTAGTAGTAATGGAGAGCATCTATCCCTCAGACATTGGGAGAGTATCAAGTAGCACAGAGCTTCAGTGAACAGAACCATACATGTCGCTGTACATAAGGGGTGCACACACAGTAAGGTATGCGTAAAGACCATGATACTCTTTGTCAAAGTGCATGTCACTAGGAAAATACATACATCTTTTCTGTTGTGCATTTCAACTGCTATTTTGCCAATCCCACTCCCTCAAAACTTGAAGATGATGTTGCGTTTGAATTGATTATAACATTTCATGATAAACAGACCTCGCTAGCACTTTTACAATGTATTCAATATTAACCAAAGAGTTGATCAGAAATATAACAGTATTTAGCAAGTTTTACTAACCCTGCTGTTAAATAACTGATGTTAATGAAATGTTAAAGATTAAGGATATGTCTGTAGTAATTCAATGAATAACTGAGTTCTTCACAACCATGCTCAAAATGTACATTAACATCAATAAGTGGAATATGCTTCTCTCAATAAATACTAAGGGTAGATTGTAGTGATATAACAATTTCAGACATATGTCCCCTCTCTCGATTTGAACACATAGCATGTTAAAATGTAGGCAAGCTGGCCTGCTTCTTTATATGCTAAGCTTACAGTCAGCGCACATTATTCCCCAACAAACAGGTATGACTCTGCAAACCCTGTTGTTAAAAAGCTGATGTTATCAGAGTGTTACAGACAACAGGCATATTTGTAGAACTTTAGTGACTAATGCATTTATTAGTAAACATGCACAACAGAAACATTAATATCAAAATTTGGAATGTGCTTCTTCAAAAAATGCTTTAGGTGAATTAAACCAAGATAACAGTTACAGATATAGGTTTCCCCTATGGGGATTGGAACCCATAGCCCACCAAAAGTTAGACATGGTAGCAAGTTGCCTTACAGGCCAAGCTAACAGTCAACAGCAGTTTCATTTTAGAAAACAGGTACTACAGGTGTTTATTAGAAGTCCTGCAGAGAACTGATGAATATGTAAACTAGAAAAACATATTGGATATTTTATTGTACAGCTATCAAAATATAACTAAAAGCATATTTGTCAGCAGCTGGAGAGGCATTTGTTTTTAGTTTAAATAAATGTATACGTGTACTTTCTTAGGAGGAATTAATTAATGAAGTTATATACGTGTTTTTATTCCAGTATTTAGCAATGGTACAATAAGCAATACTGTGGTGCTATAATGGAAAACTGCTAAGTGCATAGTCATCCACAGCCTAGCCACTATAGGCATCAGTGATGCATGAGGATAGTGGCTATGTGAAATTATGTCATTAGATGTTGTACAATATATATATATATATATATATATATATATATATATATATATATATATATATATATATGCATCTACAAAGGTCATAATTATGGATATTACACACATTAATAAATTAACAGCATGGAATCAATTCCACAGTAATCAGAACAGTTTTACAGTTTTTACCAAGCCCACTTATTTATCCCCATGAGCTAATTGTCACAGCAGCTACTAAATGTTTATAAAAAAACATCTATCTGATATATATGGGACAGAGAAATATCTTGAAAAGTCCATAGGAATGCTCAGGAATGATTAGAAAATTGACACTTACTGCATGTACCTATAGGCTGCTTCCACACCTTGGCCACCCTCCTTCAAAGCTCCTCTGTGCCTCTCAAATGCAGGTCATCATAGTGGTCACAAATTTGCACTCCAGTGTAGAAGATCCCTGTCCTTGTGATCTGGTTCCATATGTCTATCTTGACAAAGTTCCCAGGGCTGGTTCTCATCCTCTGCACCAAGCCGGCAAACACAGTCAACATCTGGGTCATCTCCTTGTCAGTCCAGTTGGTTAAGCAGACATGTCTCAGCCTCCTCAAAATAGCCAACATGATCCTGTCATTAAAGAAGTCTAGAAAATATAAACATAGAGAAATGATCACTGAGGTACCACTCAGTTCGCAGTTACAATTTTCTGATCAATAAATGTATTAAAGTCATATTTGAAAATTTTGTAATTGTACACACCCTACTTTCACCCCCCACACACACACACTTGCCATTTGCAGGATTCAAACCAAAATGGCACTGATGTCATATTATCACATCATTGGAAGATAATGGACATGTGCCACACATGGTACTGTTTAAGGATACCTACTGAGTGAGTGTTTATGCAATACACCTGGGTGTTACAGGACATGAAGCCAGTTTACGTGGAGGTGCACAATAGGATTACAAAAACTTGAATTTTAATGAACCTTAATTAATTATGTATGGTGCAAATATTACTTAAAGGTAAGAAAGGTAGGTGCACATTAGGTGCACTTTGATTCTATGATTAGGAGTGAGAGGTACATTGGCAATTAATAGCACTTCTATTTTGGTGATTAATAAATTTCTTCAAGTAAGTCATTTCCAAAGGTGTTTAAATGAATTATTACTCAAAATGTAAAAAAAAAAAAAAAAAAAAAAAGCTACTGGAGTGATGTTGTTTTGAACACTATGCTTGAAGGTGTTGATATTTTAAATAAGTGATTTATGTCCCATATGCAGTTGTATAGACAGACTTATTTTGCAAAGGTTAACAGTATATGATGGCTGATTTACGGCTCATCCACAATTCTTCTGGTAATTCCTTGCACTCTGTGGTATAACCATGGAAACCTATGGATTCTGATACTATCTATATCTATTTATTTATTTATGTATTTGTCATTTGTTTACTGGGAAGGCCCAACTGGGACAGAACCCATTTTCAGCAGAGGCCTTGGCAGAAATGTTCCAGACATATGCTATGTGTTGTTGGTATTATGGATATTTCTTAATTCATGTTTCCTAACAAAACTGTTAAAAGTATGTGCTGTTGCTGTTATGGATATGTCTTCAATGATGCTTCTTGATAAAGGTGTTATCACTACTGTCTCAATATACTAAGGATCTGTACTGTCTGTGGCTGGCCTCCAGATCCTGAGGTATTCCGATGCTTTCTCTAAGTGGTTCAATTGTTACTTGCTGTAGTATTTTAAGGTGAAATGCAAGCAGACTCTTGAGACATGATGCTGTTGTCTTTGGACCTCCATTCAACATATATGTAGTGTGATGGATTCTAATCCCACTCACAAACTCTAAAGATATTGCAAGTTATATTGATATGACAAATGCTATATATGAAGGAGTTATTGTTACTTTTTATATGTCATGTTAGTATTTATCACAGAAAGTGTTATATAGACCTTTGCTTTGCACAAGAATGCATACTGTTTATGTTGCCATATGAGTTTCACAGAATTAAATGCATAAATGGGTTCACTCACGAATATTATCATATGTATATCACTGTCATTTAGATGGCCAACTGTCCTAGTGTAGTCTCCTAGGTCATTCAGGTGATAGAGTTTGGAGACATGAAATCTGGAATGACCTTACCAAAATGATCAATGCAGTTGGAGGCCACAACTTATCCTGTGATGCCTGTAGAAAATGCTGCTTGGACATGATCCTTAGTGCAGCCAACAGAGTGAGACATTATGAGAAATCAAGGAATGCCACAGGTGGTGGTCCACCATTGACCCACTTCAATGATATCACAGTATTTCTGGCCATCTGCATATGGCAAGAGAGGAGTATCACATCCCCAGTGGTAGAATTGAAGCTGGAGTTCCAGGTAAAACATGTATATCTTGCTTTCAATTACTTGGCTGTGTATTGAGACAATCACTGCATATTGCTGTAGTATGTAAATTCCTGTGTTTCTGTGTTTGATTTACAGCAGCAGAGTTGAGCCATCTACATACATCCACACAGGGTGGAGATGATGAATGCATGTCTAATGACATGTATTGGTAGAAATGAAGTACATACAGAACAGTCCAAACAACATTTGTAATGCTGTTTGCTTTAGTATTCACTGGTGCATCTACTTCAGGACTAAACCAGGGATCAACAGGTACATTTCTCCATACTGTTACTGTAACCACTACCTTGTTATTGCCTAAGCCTCATTTCATGGCACTGCTATTTACTGTCATATGTTATTTACCTAACATCGTACACTACAGGTACATCAATTGGAGGTCCAAGCAATGCAAGTTCAAATGCAGACAGACCAGGTATGTTAAATTATCATAGTTTGCTTGAATATGTAGAACACATGAGATACATGATATTTAAGTTAATATTTGTCAATGCAGGCCCATCTGATGTACAGTTGTCCATCGCATGAGTATTTGCAGCCCATGTTACCTTGTTGGATATGTGATGCTGTCTGCATTGTTTTTGCTAATCACATGACTATGTTGTCTGTCTCTTTACTTTCCCAGTGCAACATCCAGAGTACAACCCACAACCTCTCCTCAGCAGGCG
This sequence comes from Protopterus annectens, assembly GCF_019279795.1. Lineage (NCBI taxonomy): Eukaryota > Metazoa > Chordata > Ceratodontiformes > Protopteridae > Protopterus > Protopterus annectens. The sequence continues at coordinate 1,463,626,573 of NC_056725.1, forward strand.
TCTGTCAGTGGTAGCCATTAACTATATTTCATACCAGTCATTGCTCTTTTTTTTTTTAAACAAGAAGCATCTTTATTAAATTATCATGTATGACATAGGAAATCTTACATTTATATAAATGAAAACAAACCATATTGACAATTTCAGTTGCAAACATACATTACAAACCATGTTGACACAATTGTAGTTGCAAACACTATATATCACTTATAATCTATCCAGTAAATGTCAATCATTACATAGCTCATTCAAATCCTGCCTTCTTCCTGCCTTCTTTTAAACTTTGTTCCTCTGGTCCTCTGCATGTATTGTTCCCACAAATCCCATTTTTTCCTATGAAATTTGCTCCTACCCTTTTCTAAAGATCCTAATTCCAGTTTTAGATGTGTTACTATATTCACTACTGCCAATAAAGTTTGTTTAGACTTTGATGTCCATTTACTAGTAATTGCTTTTATGGCAGCCACCATAATCAGACTCAGCAAGGCCTTACAATGTCTAGGCAATTCCGATTCTGTATCACAGCTCAAAAGTATAATTTCTTTAGTTACACCAATTTGCTCACACATTATCTCTGACAGAGCAGTCTGCAGGGAATCTTTAATGTCTGCCAATTCAATACACTCCCACAAAATATGTTCCCAGTTATCTCTTTTCTTTCTCATGACACTTCCAACATTTTCTGTCTACCTGAGGAAAAAAAATCTTTGGAGTGTACTTGGAGGTATAAAAATACCTATGTAAACACTTCCAAACAAAGATCCTAAATCTTCTAGACTTTGTTGCATATTTGGGAGACATACATATATCCCTCCATTGTTTGTTTGCAAATTGCTTATCCAGTCTCTCTTCCCGGTCTTTTCTAACCTCCTCTGATTGATTCCTATAGTTATCATGCAATATTTTATATGCTCTACTAATTATTCCTTACTTAATGGTTGCTTCTGTTCTAGATTCTACTGAAAACTCTACCAGTGCTGGTGTTTTGTTTAGGACACCCCTATTTCTTTCTCTTTACCTATACTCTGATATCAGTCCTTGATAGGAAAGGCAATCTATAGCCTGCAGTCCAAATAAATTCTTGGTGTCTTCCCATTCTATTACCCTTGTCTCTCTCTAATTATTTGATCCCAATACCTTAGTTCGTTTGCCAATTTTTCCTCCACTAAATTCCAGCCCCCTCTTGCCTGTTGTCTATATCCCTATTTATAGTAATCCTTATCAGCAGAATCTCCTTTCTCCATTCCTGTGTTGGTTTAGTTCTTAGCATACTTCCTGCTACTTTATGGATATAATATTCTGCATGATTAAATGTCCACATCCAAAATTCCAGACACTTCTTGTTTCTTGAGCTTCCCCTTGTTTCATCATCATCATTTTCCACTTTGAATAAAAGTTTTCTGCTCATACTATGTATAGAAGCCTAAACTGTATTGCTCTGAATTACCCCTTCAAATCGGCTAATCCCAATCCACCCTGTTCTATTGAAAGAATCAGCGTAACCCATCATGTAGCTGTCCTCCATTAATACTTTGTCCTTCCTTCCAGTTCTAGGTCAGTTTGCATCAATGTTATTTGTCATTAAGTGCACATATGAGTGGTATGCGCATGTCACACCTTCTGTATGTTTTAACTGTGCTCACCTGGTTAATGGTGTCAATGATGTGATCACTAGTGCTGTTTTTCCCTACAATAGTTGATGTTCATCCTTCTTCAACAGCACCATTTTCACATGAGGAGTTGTGAAATCTATGTTTTTTTTGTGTATTCCTCACACATGTCATGTATTTGACCTTGTAACCAAATTAAATACTTCATGTATGTAGATTCTGAGAAACATATATACAGTAGACTGCATGTAAAGTCATTATTATTTGTAACATTGTAGTGTGGTATATATGCCATATGTCTTTGTTAATATCAATCATGTGATGTAACCACATTGTCCTGTGTCTTTGTACTTTGTAGCACTATCTGTATCATCCATCAGCCTATCCAGTGATCATGATGTGGTTCAAGATGTGTCTCAGCAAGGTAGTATGGCCCCTGGCATACAGGACCTTAAGGTATTTGGAGAGTCCATCCATGAGGTTGACAGTGATGTTGCTGCAGCTGTAGCGTCAGATGTGGAGGTTAACCTGTCTAGCTATTCGGAGGATGCTGGCACATTGGATGTTGAACAGGTTGAGCCCATTGACCAAGAGACCCCAGTTGAAACTAGTGCAGATAGCAGTTCCACACAACAGCTAGAATCACGGCATTGCAGTAGATGCAGGAGAGCAGATGTTGTGCATGGCCAGGTGTCAGAGGGTGTTCACTTCTTGCTGCAAGCAAATGAATGGTCACACAATGGCATCAGTCAGACATATGTGCACTTGCCTTTGTGGCACACCAGCTACATGCCATGCATGAAGAACAAGAGTGCAGAATGGTGAGATTATGGCTACATTGGCTACTCAGAATGACAGTCTGCTAGCTGTGGCATGGTTGCTAGAAACCCTAGCGTCTATGGTACTGCAGCAATGTTGTACTACCAGCACAATTCTGCATTCCCTGACTGTGCTCATCAGATTGCAACATGGTAGAGGTAGGCCACCTGCCTGCAGAACCACCACTGGCCATCAGGAATCACTGTCTTTGGTCCAACCTGCAGAGAGTTCAACAGCTGGCCAATCAGAGACAGTGCCTTCAACTTGCAGTCATGCTCCTTCATCTCAGCATGGTTTTGTCACCCCATCCATCTCATGTGTGAAACAAACAGTGCAACATGCATCTGTACATGGTTGAAGCAGAGTGGCCTGTGGTGTTAGACATCAGTGAGGTCACCCTAAACTGTGTCGACTGTGTCTAGCCGTGTAGTACACTTAGTTGTCTCATATTATTAAATTACCACTTTATGGTGATATGTGTATTCTGATATTAAAATTTCAAAATTATGTTCTGTAAAGTTTCTCTTTTTTCATGTTATTATATCATAGAGATAAGACTGTGTCACACTGACGTGAGTCCCTTACTGTTTTCCAATACAATGATACAATAATCTGAGTGTGTATGTCTATCTGCCTCAGTTGTGATGATAACTATTGTCACACATTTGATTATGTCCATGTTGTAATATGTTATGATTATAGTGTCATGGCTGATGCTGAGTGTGTATATCTCATGGGTAATTGCCATTAGATGCAATCTGTGCTGCTGTAGAGGGGCAACACCTGACATCAATGTTTAGTCAGTATACTCATGTACATGTGGCTCATCATGACTCAAAGATGTGGGTCAGATGCTGCTGTGTTGCCTGGGACTGCACTTGTGGTCACACCCTACATTGCCTATACCTGTATCGTCTACCCACTTTGTTCTCCAGATCCTCCTTTGATACCTACAGTATGTCCACTTCAGACAACTGGTGATCTTGAGGTAGTTTACCCTCACCTGCAGCTGGAAGACTGCCATGTGCTCTAGTTAGCATGTTGTGCAGCATGGCACTGTTGTCATCTCTGCTGCCTTCTCAGGGGTGTATTACAGTGCACCCCAAATATGTCCAGACATCTGAACTTAATTTTCAATACACCAAACAAATGCTCTGTAGTGTTTCTGTTTGCTGCGTGTGTTCTATTGTAGGCCTCCTGTGCAGGTATGGATGTTTCACAGTACTGTGTCATTAGCCATGGTTCAAGATGATAAACACAGTCTCCTAGTGTGGGGAGTGGAAACAAATGCAGTCAGGATGGATATTGTTGTGAGTGGTATCCTTAGCTTTCATCCAAGCTGTACTCCTGTACTTACCTAGTTGTAGTCCTTCAGGTGTTTCACCTTGTTGGGATGCTGCTTTCAGTCCACTTTCCCTCCACATAGCAGCATCATGGACACTTCCAGGGTGTGCCACAATAATGTTTGTTAAGCTACCACCTGCTGCACACACAGCTTGGCAGTTGATGGATGTCCAGCCATTTATGTTTATGCATCGGTCTGCTTCAGGATGTACTGGTGTCTTGATAGCTATGTGTGTCCAATCTATTGGACTGAGTACATGGGGCAAGTTTGCAATGCTGTAAAACTGGTGAATTACAGTTTTCTGCTCCATGGGGTTGTTGCAGACAGCCTGGACCAGTTGTTTGTCTAGCCGGTACCTGTCAATTATTTACTGGTCTGACAACTGGTTTAGTTGCAGTCTTGCTCTGAATCTGGCTGGCTGCCTTATAGGTTGCACAGCTGCAGCCTCATTTATGGCTTGTATCACTACAGCCTGTTGTAGTTCATGAACAGCAGGTTGCATTTATATATATATATATATATATATATATATATATATATATATATATATATATATATGTGTGTGTGTGTGTGTGTGTGTGTGTGTGTGTATACTTTTTTATGTTTTGCTATGGATTTCACAACCATCTGTAGTATTTGCTTGATTTCCATTGGGTGCGTAAAGCATACATGGTGGTTTGTAACATATAAGTTGCATTATGTGCTCACTATGTGTTTTGGAATCAGATCATCATCACAGAATCCCTAATTATCCAATGCTGAATACTTAAGAACTCAGACTGCCTTCAGCATGTCTTCTGAAATTGCACCTGCAACAGGTGCACTGAAGTCTTCCTTTGACGTGATGTGCTGTCCACAAATAGCTTCTGCTAACTTTACTGAATTTGGCCCCAGATGTATATTTTAAATATGCGTTCATAAGTCTTCCAGGTCTAGAAAAGTACAGTTGTGTACCTACCATAAATGTAGATGTTCGAGTGTATTCACTGTTGCAGTCATTACACTAGGGTTATCCTGCTGGCAGGCTACCCGCAGTCGGCCTGAATTCCAAAGTCTTGGTCTGGCATCGGTTGCTGTCCCCTCTTCCCTGATGTCAGTGCACCAGGGGTATAAAAGATGCAGCAGACACCATGTTCTTCAGTTTTTCTTGCCCCAGATGTCAGGTGCCCCCAAAAGGGTAGGCTAAAAAAAATTGCTAATAAAAGCATGCACTAAAATAAACAATATCTTCATCTTTTTATGTTTTGCTATGGATTTTACAACCATCTGTAGTATTTGCTTGATTTCCTTTGGGTGCGTAAAGCATACATGGTGGTTTGTCACATATAAGTTGCATTATGTGCTCACTATGTGTTTTGGAATCAGATCATCATCACAGAATCCCTAATTATCCAATGCTGAATACTTAAGAACTCAGACTGCCTTCAGCATGTCTTCTGAAATTGCAACTGCAACAGGTGCACTGAAGTCTTCCTTTGACGTGATGTGCTGTCCACAAATAGCTTCTGCTAACTTTACTGAATTTGGCCCCAGATGTATATTTTAAATATGCGTTCATAAGTCTTCCAGGTCTAGAAAAGTACAATTGTGTACCTACCATAAATGTAGATGTTCGAGTGTATTCACTGTTGCAGTCATTACACTAGGGTTATCCTGCTGGCAGGCTACCCGCAGTCGGCCTGAATTCCAAAGTCTTGGTCTGGCGTCGGTTGCTGTCCCCTCTTCCCTGATGTCAGTGCACCAGGGGTATAAAAGATGCAGCAGACACCATTTTCTTCAGTTTTTCTTGTCCCAGATGTTAGGTGCCCCCAAAAGGGTAGGCTAAAAAAAATTGCTAATAAAAGCATGCACTAAAATAAACAATATCTTCATCTACAAGCAAATACACCACATGGGTTGTATAGGATAGAGAAGTACAGATAAGTCCCAGCAAAGAAAGGGGGATGGTGGGTGGGTAACCTGGACTACAACAGTGAATACACTCGAACATCTACATTTATGGTAGGTACACAACTGTACTATGTTCATCGTGTTTCACTGTTGCAGTCATTACACTTGGGTTGAATTCCAAAGCTGAGGTTGGGCGGCTGGGTCTAAATAGAATTAGGAGTGGCTATAAGGCCCTGCAAGACTGCAGTGGCAAAGCCTGCTCTGGATTTAGAGTAAAGAGGCAAGTGGTAGTGCTTAATAAAAGTGTGCACTGAAGTCCAAGTTGCAGCCTCCAAAATATCCTTGGTTGGTACTCCTCTGAGGAAGGCTGCTGAGGTGGCTGCTGCCCTGGTAGAATGTGGTCTAATGCCCTTAGGCACTGATTTACCATGTTGTGAATAGCAGAAACAAATGCAGTGTCCTATCCATTTTGAAATAGTCTGCTTTAAGATAGCCTTTCCTTGTGATCCTGCAACATATGCCACTAAAAGTTACTCAGTCTTTCTGAAAGTTTTAGTTTTGTCCGAGTAGAAGCGTAGCTGTCTGTGTATGTCCAAAGAATGCAGAAGTCTCTCCCCTTTATTCTGTGGGTTTGGGTAAAAAGTAGGCAAATGAATGGTTTGGTTAAGAGCCACACTGGACACTACCTTAGGCATAAAAGTTGGGTTTGTCCTTAGAGAAACTCTGTCTGGATGGAAGATAATAAAAGGTTCCACAGCCATTAATGCCTGTAACTCTGAGACTCTTCTTGCTGAAGTTATTGCTAGGAGCAGAGCTGTTTTCCATGATAAGAATTTTATCTCACTTGTATTAGCTGGCTCAAAATGAGGCAGTGTGAATTTTTCCAAGACAAAATTGAGGTCCCATGCAGGTATTGGTGCTCTCCTTGGAGGTCTTATGTTTTTGGCCCCCTGTGAGGAGCTGCCTAAGCAATGGATATGAAAAAATAGGCAGGTCTGCATTGTAATGAGCTGAAATGGCAGAGGCATGGATCTTAATTGATGAGAAGGATAGGCCTTTGTCCAGCATCTCAGTTAGATATTGTAAAATCTGAGGAATATTTGGAACAAGCATGTCAATTCCTTGTGCCTGGTTCCAAGCACAGAATCTCTTCCATTTTTCTGCATAAGATTTTCTGGTGCTGGGCCTCCTGGCCTCCAAAATGACATCCATAACCGCTTTAGAGAGAGGTGTATTCTGAATGGTCACAGTATCCACCATGAAGCTTAGATTTAGAGTTCTGAGTTGGCTGTGCAGGATCTGATTGTTTTGTTGGGTCAGTAAATGAGGAATTTGAGGCAATGACCAGGCTGGGCCTTGGGACAAGCTCCTTAGGATTGGGTACCACTGTTGGCGTGGTAAATCCAGGGCAATCAGAATCATTTGTGGCTTCTCTTGTCTGACCTTTAGGAGTACCTTGGGGAGGAGAGGCAGTGGAGGAAAGGCATATACTTTAAGGTTGTTCCAGCTGAACGACAGAGCATCCACTTTCCATGCTTGTTTGTGATAAGTCCTTGTGCAGAATCTCTAAAGTTGGCAGTTGTGAGGGGAGGCAAAAAGATCTATGTCTGGGCATCCCCATTTTCTTATTATCATGCTGAAGATTTGTGGATTTAGTTTCCACTCGTGAGGGTCCATGAGGTTTCTGCTTAGTTCGTCTGCCAGAGCATTTGGTTTTCCTGGCAGGAATTGTGCTTGCAGGTGTACTTGGTAAGTCAATGTTGTGTTCCACAAAATCATGGCTTGTCTGCAGAGGGTGTTGAAATGTGTGCCCCCCTGCTTGTTTATGTACCACATGACTGTGGTGTTGTCCGTCTTTATCAGCAGCTGTCCTGGATGAAGTAGGTCCTTGAAGGCTGTCGGGGCATTTTGTGCAGCTAGCATCTCTTTTTGATTGATGTGTAGATGCCTTTGTCTTGGGGGCCATGTGCCCTGAATACATTTTCCTGCCATGTGGTCCCCCCAGGCATAATCTGATGCATCTGTTGTTAGTGTTTGCCTGGCTGTGGGTAAAGAGAATGGCTGTCCCTTGTTGTGGTGACAGGCTTGTGCCCACCATCGAAACTCCTGTTGCAGGCAGGTTATGAGTGAAATTAATGATTCCAGGCTGTGGCAATGTTGAGTCCAAACACTTTTTAGGTACCATTGTAGTTTCCTCATATGCAGTCTTGCATATGGAATTAGCAGAATGCAGGAGGCCATGTAGCCCAGAGCCTGCAGAATTTTTTCTTGCAGATAACTGGGTCTTTGTTGCCATGTTTTCAAAGTAAGAAGTCAGTTGCCTTTGTTTGTATGGCGTGAGATAAGCCATCTGGGCAGTTGTATTTAAGCTTGCATCCAGGAATATTATCTCTTGAGAGGGTACTAGTTTTGATTTCTTTTCGTTTACTGTGTACCCTAGGCAAATTAGTAATCTTTTTACAAATGCCAGTTGCTTTAGTAGAATGTCTTTGGCCTCTGCTTGAATAAGGCAGTCGTCCAAGTAGGGATATATTTGAATTCCTCTTTGTCTGCAAAATGCAATTAACTGGTGCCAGGCATTTTGTGAAGACCCTGGGCGTAGTTGATAAGCCAAAGGGCAGTGCAGAGAATTGGTAGTGCATTGAGCCAGCTAAGAATCTGAGGTGTCTTCTGCAAGATTGTCTGATTGGGACATGAGGTATGCCTCTTTGAGGTCCAAAGTTACAAGCCAAGCCTTTTTGCTCAGCATGGGCAGAAGCTGCTGCAGAGTCAACATTTTGAATTTTGGAATGTCCAGAAAAGTATTTAGAATAGACAGGTCCAGGATCGGTCTCCATGCTTTGTCCTTTCTTGGTACTAAGAAAAGTCTTGAGTAAAATCCTTGTCCCTGCTCTTGTTGTGGCACTGGCTGAATAGCCCTCATGTCCATGACAGATGAAACTTGGTTTTGTGCCTCTGCCCACTGATTGTGTGGCAGGTCTGGCATACCTTTTGCCTTTGGAAGGGTGTGAAAGTGGAACCTGTAGCCCTGAGAGACTATATTTAAGACCCATTTGTCCTGGGTAATCATGTGCCGATTTTGTGAAAAAAGTGCTGGCTTCCCCCCAAGGGTGCTGCCAAAAGACAAATGCTTGGCATTGGCAGAGGGAAGTCATTGGGACTGTTTCCTATATGGCTGTGTTTTGTCTTCTCCGCTTTTGGAGGTAGAAGCACCCGACTGTTTGGGCCTGTATGAGGCCTGGGGCTGTTGTCTGCCTCTAGGGTGTCTGTATCTGCCTCTTTGTGGCCTGGCTGATACGGGAAAGGACCTATTTTTAGAAGGCCAGTTCCTGCTAAATCTGGGTGGCTGCACCTGTCAGAAATCATTCACTGTCTGCATAGATTTAGCTTTATCCTCCATTTTCTTTAACACCTCTTCTGCCTTAACACCAAAGTATCATGCTGTAATGGAGAATCCAATAATTTTGCTTTAACATGATCAGACAGAGTCTGTTCCTTTAACCAAGCATGCCTTCTAATGACAGAGTCTGTTACAGCAGCCGTGCAAGAGGCCCCCAGTGAATCATAACCACATTGCAAAGTATGTTTTCCCACTTGTTCAGCTGCATGCAATAAATCCTGCAATTCCTTGTTCTCAGCACATTCAGAATTTGTCAACATTTTCTGTTTTAACAGAGACATTAAATATTGCTGATATTTAAGCATATGAAATTGGCAATGTAAAGCCCTTACAGCCAAGGTAGCAGAAGTGTAAACATTTTTCTCCCATCTGTCCAGTGCCCTAGAATCTCTATCTGAGGGGACAGGGTTTTTTGCAGTAGCAGCCTTGACCCCTTTGGGACCCTGTGAAATAGTTTCTGGGTCAGCTGCAGGGTTTCTATATAGAAATTTATGAGAATCTGGAACCCTGTAGTATCTGTCTGGCTTAACAGGTGCAGGAGGTAAAGAGTCGGGAGACAGGCCAGACTCTGAAAATACATCATCTACAATGTCTAGAACAGGAGGAATAGCAAGAAGTCTGTGCTGAGGTAGTAAAAGAAAGTCTCTGAGCCTTTTCTTAGAATCAGAATAATCTTGGCTCTCCCAGTGGAAATGCTCCCTCATGGTATGCAAGGTTTCCCCAAATGAGTAATCCTCAGGAGGAGAAGCTAAAGGAATAGATTCTTCAGCATCAGAATCCTCATAGGGAGGAATAGAGTATCCCTGTTCTGAAGAGGAGTTAGAGGAAATGGAAACCTCATCAGAGGAATCATATTCAGTGTCTTGCCTAGGCCTCTTATCAGGAGGGAGATGGGAACCCTTGATCAAAGTAATTAGGTCTTTGGCCATTTTGAGCATCTGTTTCTTAGGCATGGAAGTCTGTCCTGGAGAGTGCTGTACTTGTTTCTTTGTCTTTAAAACTGCTTTAGTCTTTGTCTTTGATGCTGAGTTGGCTTGATATAAAGCTGTGTAGGTCTGAAAACACCCTCAGAAGCCGATGCCTGCTCAGCGGCTCCGGACCCATCTGAGGGATTAGTTTCCAAAGGCCCAATACTTTGAGTATCCTGAGGCCTAGCTGTCTCCACATGGAAGTCGGAGGCGGCCTGTGGCTCTGAGGTAGCGGGTGTCAGGGGCTGCAAAACCACCTCACTGAGAACCGGCGAACCAGTGACTGGCCTAGAAGAGGCTTCATCATCGGTTTTGGACCTCGGATGCCTGTCCTTTTCTTTTTCCTTGCGCTTTTTATGAACTCCGGTTGTCAGCTGTTCCAACGGCATTATGTAGTTAAACCTTCGGCCAAAGTAATGAAAAGCAAAATCGTACCAACACTTAATAGTGTGTTGGTTAAATCTAGCACAAAACCGACAATTAGCAATGTCGTGGTCAGGGCCTAGGCAAGGAATACAGTAAGAGTGAAAATCCTTATGAGGTATTTGCTTCCCACAAGAAATACAATTGTTAACTTTTTCTGACATTGGTCTGGAGCAAGAAAAAAGTATCTCCAATGGGGTACTTAGCTTTATAGAAGACTTCGGATCTGAAATTCAATTTCGAAAATCTCAGGAGTCGGCCGACCGGCACTTGCGAACTGCTTTTGCTTCGGGCACCGTGCAGCAAGAAAAGACTGAAGAAAATGGCGTCGGCTGCATCTTCTATACCCCTGGTGCACTGACATCAGGGAAGAGGCGACAGCAACCGATGCCGGACCAAGACTTTGGAATTCAGGCCGACTGCGGGTAGCCTGCCAGCAGGATAACCCTAGTGTAATGACTGCAACAGTGAAACACGATGAACATCATATTTTTCTGGAGACATAGGACAAGCACGACCTCTTCCAAGCATGTCTGTCAACCATCCTTGTTTTTAAGAGATACCTTTAATTTTGGCTCAAACATTTTAGTTCCTTTCTTCCTAAATTTAGGCATTTTTGACAAGTTCTAAGGTACAGTATTGATATTTATAAATATGCTTAAATTCAGACATTTTTCTGTACTAAAGTAAATTACCAATAATTCTAATAGTCATTTATGGTGCCTTTTCCCCTAATTATAGTGAAGTAATAATATTTAAATGTATTGTTAATTAGAGACTATTTTCCCTAATGGTATTGTTGCTTTTTTTCCCTAATTCAGGAGGTGCAAGGTTGAGAGAGATCTGTTTCTTTTTCCCCCATAATCTTTATTCATTTTATTAATTGATACAAAATGCATAAAGAAAGCCCAAGAGATCATTTTGACTAAAAGTTAAAATTGAGAGATAAAGACATTAATAGGAGAAACAATAAGCTTAGTCATCAAACTAAACAACAATCAGCTATATGCACCATTATTTACACAAGTGCTAGTTACCTGAGAAAATGGAGCATCTCTTTTACTTTGACTCAAATGTTGATTTTTAAGTAGGGATAGAAAGGAATTATAGGCCATAACAAGAAAAAAACAACTTAGATAAAGAAAAGTTGGTAGGTGAAGACACCCAAGATACTTGAGAAAGGTCTGGGTTGAGAAGCAACGGGGTTATTGTAAAATATGATCCAATAATATAGTCCAATATTCAATAAAATGTGAATAAGCTTTGCGTTTAAACATTAAAAATTTATGAGCTGTTATGTGTTTAATTGCTATTTGTTTAAACCCACCCCATGTAAGTGATGTTCTGTCTGTCCAGTTTCATGTAATATACAGTTTAACTAGGGTAAATAGTTTAACTAGAATGCGAGTTTGTAGCTTAGTCAAACCAGGTGGAGATATGTGTAACATAGTAAATTCTCATAAAAGGGTGGAATTTTTGTATTTCATCTTTTGGAGTCCACTCTTAGTGAATACCAATGTTTATAGGAACATTTGCAACTCCAAAGGATATGGAGGAGATCAGCTCTTTGTAACTCATAGTAAGGGCAAAAAGGGGAAAGTTGTGTCTTCTGGATTTCCCGGTTAGAGGTTGCAACAGTGGAACTCTGGTCCGCTAATGATTGGCAGTAGATTTTTACGTGCTGAATTGCCAGCCCTGACGCACAACCTTCAACGAAGGTATGCTCATTCATGTATGCATGTCTCCACACAGAAGATGCTCTAGCTGAGAATCGAAAGGGACAACATCTTGCTGTGAGGCAACAACGCTACCGCAGCACCACCACCGCAGTTCAAAAAAGTGAAGGGTTAAATTTATTTAGAATGGTAGGGGTGATATTTGCATTATTAATAATTATAAGTTATGGATAGCAGAGTTTTTAAAAGGAATTATGTTAGAAGTTAATTGTGTAGATTGTTTTATTTGGTTTATTGAGATTGTCAAGTTTAATGTGGTCCAGTATTTTGCAAAAAGGATTTTGTTCTAATACCTAAGCAATACAACTAACTTATACATACTTGAAATCAGTTTCTTCTTCATTAACATTAAATTTCAGAGAGTTTTGCAAGCAGCTCTGTCTTTATCATATAAGCTAAAGTTAGATAGGAATCTAGAACACATTTTCCTAATTTGTCTCAATATGATGGTATAACTTTTAGGAAGATTTAGTGCAGATCTCAATGCTGATGCAGCAAGGTCCCAGAAGAGGTAGAAGTCAAGAATCCATTTCTCCCTTAAAAGGGGGAAATTATTTAGATTTAGCATTGAATTATTAAGTTGGGTAGAGGTGTATCGGTTGTAGAGTTACAACAGCAGTGGATAGGCTTAATGAGTCAAAGAATATTTGTAAGTTAATAATATTATTCTTTATTGAGGTGTGCATCTTAGAGCTATTCAAACTCGATTTGTTGAGGAACGGGAGAGCCTTGGGATGAAAATTAAGAGATTTGACATAATCATGATATAGTTCTATCCAGTAAGGGGACCAGGAATTCCCATTAGAACCATAATCAGCAATTGTCTGCTACTATTAATTATGTCATAGTATAATCTGAAGTCAGGAAGATATAATCCCCCTTTATTTCTAGGACATATCAACTTTTGATAAGAAATTCTAACTGATTTAGGAGACCATATGAACTTAGCAAGAGTAGAATGTAGCCTATTAAAAATTTGCCTGAGAGGCCATGAAAGTATATAATAGCCTTGGTGAGATATTCATCTTAAGAATTGCTACTTTAGAAAGAAAAAAGTAGTTTAAGTTTATTCCATCTACTACAATCTTGCATGTTTTGCCAGAGATTTATAATGTTATTTTGGTTAAGTGTCTTAGTGTCTTGGTGAAAGGAGAAACCTAAATATGTTATGGAATGCTTTATTTTGATTTCAGTTGATCAGGGGTATAATAAGAGTATGTCTGATGAGTTTAATGAGAAAATTGCAGATTTGTCAAGGTTGAATTTAGAATTGGAAAAGTTCAAAAAGGTTTTGCTTGAATTCAATAATTTAAGTACATCAGAGCTTGGCAGAGTAAAATAAATACTTAAGTAATCCGCAAAGGCTGATAGAACAAGTCTAGTGTCATAAAGTACAGGTACATAATGGAAGGTTCTTTGACTGATATGTAAGTATTAAGGAACTATATATAGATTGGAGAGGTATGCAGATAACGGGCACCTTTGTCTCATTCCATTCTTAATGACAGGCCTATTACAGGCTGTTCTGTTTATGTGTGGAGAGGTATAAGCATTAGTATAGATTGCCTTAATAATTTGAATAAAGTTTGCGGATTATCCAAAGTAGGGTAGTACTGAAACCAGACAATCTAAGTTGAGTCTGTTGAAGGGTTTATAGGCATCAATTACTAGCACAAATATGGGCTCACACCTCTAGGCTGGTCAAAGAGTATGATGCTCAGGAAATACTCCAGGTGCAGTTAACAATTGATAAGACCCCTATTCAAATCATAGCTAGCTACAGGCCTCCAACTCAGACTCAAGATGCCCATTCCACCTTTCTGGACTCTTATCCTGGGCAACTTTAACTATCCAACCATAGATTGGAAGAAATACTCATGCCAAAACGCAAATGCCCACAGATTCCTTGATTTCATCAGTGAAAATGCCTTGGGCCAGTTGGTTGACACCCCCACAAGAGGTGAGAATATCTTGGACTTGGTATTAACCAACATGAGTAACCACTGCAGCATCCCTACAGTATCATCATCCCTGGTAAGATCTGAACACAAAACAGTCACTTTTGAAGTTACTATCTCCCCTGAACCCCACCCCCAGCTAGGGTCAAACAAAATAACTTCTACAAAGCTGATTACAACCTCCTGAGAGAAGGTATAAACAGCTTTACAGCCCCTTCCCCCTCCATAGAAACTGGCACATATGTCCAAACTTACACCAAAGTACATATGAGCATTTATATAGCTGCATGGAATCAGGAATACCAGACAAGACAAAATCCTCCTCCTCCTCAAGGAAGAGTAAACCGCAATCTCTCCTTAGTCTGAACAGGCAAATAAGAGCACTAGTAAAATCCTCCAAAGCAAACTTTGCATCCAAACTGGCCACATCCACTAAAGACAATCATAAGGCTTTCTTCACATTTGTACGCAGTCTCAAGGGATGCACCCAGATCTGCTCAGAACTGGTGCTTAAGGACACCACATACACAAACCGTGTAGCTGTAGCCAACCTGCTGGCAGACAGGTTCAGTAAAAACTTCACTCAACTGTCCCCCATCAGTAAAACAGGACATCCCTAGTACTTGCCCCCCTCCCCTTATCTCTAGGGAGCAAGTCATCACTGCCCTCTCAAATGCAAAAAATACAGCCTCCATGGGACCCAATAACATACCAGACTGCATTCTATCATGAACTCAGGCAGGAACTTGTAGCACTATTAGGCACCCTATTCAACCAAAGCCTGAGTACTGGCTTCGTCCCAGCCAAGCGGAAGACAGCTACTGTCATCTCTTTGCACAAAGGTGGACCATCCACCAATCCAGGAAATTATAGATGCATCAGCCTAACTAACCTGATCTGCAAGGCCATGGATTATCATGAATCTCATTAACAAGGACATTGGCAACCTCCAGACACTTGATCTCACACAGTTTGGTTTTGTCAAGGGGAGGTTAGGTCTGTTAAATTTGGTCGACTTCTTTGAGACAGTCACCAAGGCCATAGAGGAGGGTAAGATGGTGCACATCACCTATCTTGACCTGGCCAAGGCCTTTGATACTATTCCTCACTCGGGTATAATAGACAAACTCTCTCAACTAGGCATCAATCCATATTACCAGATGTGTAGCAAACTGGTTCACTGATAGAACCCACCTAGTCAAAATAGGGGAAGCCACCTCAAGTAGTAGACCTGTAACAAGTACATGTACATATGACATGTACCTCACAAAGCATATGCAGCAGCTGGAAAGACCACAGAGATTCCTCACCCAGAGAATCCAGGGCCACAAACATCTACCCTACATGAATAGGCTAAAAACCATGTCCCTCTACTCAGTGTCCAACAGACTCCTCAGAGGTAACCTCTATCTGGCAAACAAAGCAATCTCAGACCCATCCCTGATGAGACTGCTGCATATCCACAAGTCAAGCTCCACTCAAGTAACCCATATGCGAGACCTCAACCTGGTCTGTGACATCAATAGGACTTGTTGCGGGACAGATTTGTGTCCAAGAGACTCCCCCTTTTGTGGAATAGACTGCCTCTCCATGTAAAGCAGAGTACCTCATTAAACCTTTTTAAGCGCAACCTGGATAACTGGATGGGGGACAGAAAATACACCCCTGGGATTCCACCTGTGTCCCTGCTGGACAGTGGCATAGGGTGCTGACTTGTTGGAACATTGGCTAAATTCTTGGCTAGGTTTATAAGGGCCTCAGGGCTAATAGCCTATTAACTTCCTATGATACTATGATCATACAATAATTATTTTGTTGAGAACATTTTATTAATGCCTCTAGTGTGAGTGTATTGTCACAGGTTTGTCTAAAGGAAATAAAATCTGATTGTTCGGGTGATATGATGTTTGGAATAATGGGTTTTAGTTTGTTAGCCAGTATTGTACTGAATATTTTGGCACCTAAGTTAATCAAAGAAATGTGTCTGTAACTCTTGGGGTATTTGGGATTGGCATTTTCTATAAGAATAAAAATAGTTTTACAGGAGTTAAAGTGGACATCAGTGATGTTATTATTCATTATGTAATTAAATAGGTATAGTAACAGTCTGGAAATTTTGAAGCTGGAGGTCTTATAGAATTCTGCTGTAAAATTATCTGGTCCTAGTGTCTTATTAGTCTTAAGGTTATTAATTACCATTACTATCTCTTGCTGAGTAATAGAAGTTGAGAGGTTGTATTGTTGAGTTTGGTCAATCTTTGGGAATTTTAATTGTTTCAAGAATAGAATTTTCTCCTGTTCTGATGCTAAAGGTGTCCGGTTACCATAAATTTGTGAATACAGATTTTCAGAAAGATTGACAATTTTGTCATTATATCAATATGTCTTACCTTGATATATTATCTCAGATATAGTAGGAGTGTATTTCCTTTGGTTTATTAAATGTGCTAAGAATTTAGAAGGGATTTGCGACCATTCTGCATAGTTAGCTAGTGTCTTAGTTTTGTGGAAAGCTAATTGTCTAGCATTATGCAGATATAACTCTGTCTGAAGAGTAATCATCTAGTTTTCAGTCTCTTGGTTAAAATTTAATTGCAATATTGCTTCCAGTTTGAGAATTATTTTTTATAATTGAACTTTCTTCAGCCTTATAATGTTTCTTGTAATAGGTTGCTTTGTTAATGAAGAACCATCATATTTGAGCTTTAGTAGATGCCCACTCAATGTCAAAGGGTAGTTGAGAAGTAGATGGCTCTTACAGGAGACCTTCCAGCATTGAGTTAATCTCTTCCATAATGTCCTCTTTCATTAATAAGTTCATTTTCAGAGTTCAGTTATATCCCCTATAACAAAAGGTGTGGTTATTGGACCAGTTTATAGTAAATGTGATTTTTGAGTGGTCAGAGAAAAACCTAGGCTCAGTATAATAACCAATGTCTAAGTTCAAGAAGAATTCAGAGATTATAAAGAAATAATTCTAGACCAGATTTTTTGACATTGTGAGTAAAATGTAAACTTCTGTTTTGGTGATTTCTGATTTTGACAATTATAAGGATCAAATAAGGCAAAGTCATTTTTTAAATCTGAGATTGCTGCAGTGGCTTGGGTATTATATGGCTTGCCTGGATTTGTTCTATCCACTAAGGGGTCTTGGTAAGAATTCTATTCATCTCCTGATGATTGAATGATTATGGAAGCCAGATAGTATCTTATATAAAGACATAAAGAAATCTTGTTGTTTAGTGCAAGGGGCATATACATTTAGTAATAGAATGGGTTTTTCAGCATGAGGACATCTGAAGTTTATATAGCACCATCTACCCTCTGAGTCAATCTCATAATGTAATACATTTTCTTGAAAAGATTTCTTAATTGTTATAGCTATCACAGCACTATTTGTTTCTTTACTAGATGCAACCATCATTCTGATATACTTTTCTCCATGTAATGTGACCAGTGTTCATTTAACATATGAGTTTCTTGAACTAATGTTATTTTTGCTTTTGATTTAAAGACAAGGTGAGAAAAAGTTTTCTCTTTTTGTCCAATGGAATTCCCCTTTACATTCTATGAGTCGATCTCCCACATTTTATGTTGTTAGAAATACAGGTAAACTAATTAGATGAAATTTAGATTTAGCATGATCAGAAGGAGAGCCCACCCACTCTCTGTACTGGTAAATAGGACTCTCCTCTTCCTGCCTTAACCCCGTGCCTAAACACTAACCTACCAGTCCCAGAAGAGAGGGAAAAAGTAGACTATATCAGTATCCAAAGAGGGATAACATAACAGTTTAAACAAAAGTTGTCTCTAATATATAATTCTTTCAGAGCAGCTTTTCCCCCAGTCAAAACATATATTAAGAAGAAAAAGCATAACATAGCTTATCTAAATACACTGACAACTTCACACCCAGCTTTTTATATTAGTTAAATGAGAAGTCAGGGAGTACAGAGTTATAAGAGCAGAAGGTAAAGGAAATAAGTAAGAAGTTTAGGAGATTTAAACTTCCTGTGAGCTCTGAAATATTAAATAGGCAATACGAAGGAAAAGTTTTAACTAGGTACAGATCACAACATAACCTCAATATGGTCATAAATATCAAACAATAAATTGCAAGTTTCTAAACTAACTATTGAATATAGGCAATAATCTTCCTTTATAAACACACAGATTCGCAATATTCTATTAGAAGTTCTGTTAAAGTTATAACTCTTGGCTTTTGGCCTTTACATTAGACAGAAAAAATTGTGAGGCTAACCATTAACAACATATCAATATAAGACGATTATTCATAAAATTTAAATAAAATAATAATGAATAGCTAGTTTCATGAACAGCTCCAACAAACTTTTAAAGTTTTATACTGATCAAATTAGTATTCACAGTTAGTAGCTTCCATATTCATAATATTTTACTTAATAGTCCAAGCTGCCAAAATTCACATATAAAAGTGCTTTAACTACCATAGATTATGGAGCTTTTAGGATCAATGTTATAATATTCAAACACACCTCTCAACATCTTACAGTATGTAGTTTATCACAAAAAAAATTTAATGTCGCATTAATATGGGATATGTACCTTTAAATACGTTAACAGGTAGCTAGAGGCAGCTGTACATCATTTAGCAAAATTTCCTTCTACAAAATTTGTCTAGACACATCTTACATGGATGCTGAAATACATTCTCACTAAGCAGTTTGGCAAGTATCTAAATGCT
This sequence comes from Protopterus annectens, assembly GCF_019279795.1. NCBI lineage: Eukaryota > Metazoa > Chordata > Ceratodontiformes > Protopteridae > Protopterus > Protopterus annectens. The sequence goes on from NC_056725.1 coordinate 1,463,645,445, forward strand.
AGACTGCAGGCATCTTTACTGCTACTAAATGGGTCCCAAACTACATTAATTCAATGCTTACAGCATTACAGCAAAAGTATACCTGCACTTGCTTTTCCAAACAAATGGGTAAATAGAGCTAACTCCAAATAATACATCACTGCATCCAAATAAGAGTCTATCTTAGTCATCCGCTGAAACAATACACTTCTAGTTAAAAGACCTTTCAGTTATAAATGTCACTCACGTTTAACAAGTTTAACAAAAGCTTATTGCTATTATGATATATAGAAGTAAGAATGTACACAAGCAGAAGTCATTTTGTACAAATCAGCAGCAGTACATACTTAATAAATTAAGAACAGATCAGCACAAGGTGGACGGTTGTGATTGTACGGGACTATGATACAGCAATAAAAAAAAAAAAGAATGAACTTGCAGCAAAGAGCAATGGTTGAATTCTAAATGTAAATACATTAGTCTGTATGACCTACCCCTAAGCCATGCCTGCTTGGTTCTACACAGAACTTCACAGTTGTGCACACAGTATTGCTAAAATAAAAGAATGAACTTTACAGTTCTGCACGCAGTGTCCATAAACGGAAATAATGACCTTCACAGTTTTGCACACAGTATCCACAAACTGAAAGAACAAACTTGCAAAGAGAACTTACACACTAGATAAACTTGCAGCAGGGAACGAACTTTCACACAGTATCACTGGCCAGCAGCTGTGCAATAATAACAGTTATTCTTACCTGGAATTTAAATTATGCCACCTGCCATCACATATTCCCTATTACCTCTGAGTCCAACAGGCAGTAGCTGATGTCATCACACATGCCCCTATACGCTGGTGATGCGTGGTGACATCAGACAGAGATTTAAAGTGGTAACTGGTAGTAAAAAAAAAAAAAAGACTGGGAAATTTGGAAATTAATGGGGCCACTCGGGAATTCGCGGCACCAGAATATTTTGCCCTCAAAACCAGTAAATACCAAGGAATTTGCTACGGTTGAGAGGTCTGTCCACAACACTCCACACAGAATCCCATAGGGACAAAAGGAGTGTATGATGTAGAATTGTGTTAACTGGATAGCTCATGCTTAAGGGTGCATCCATTTATATCAGACATCTTAACATTGCATGTTTATTCTACATTGTTGCCAAAGCTGCATGATATTCTTGAATATACTGTGCTTTACTGATCAGCATGTACAATGTGAATACATCCTGACATATGGCTGGTTCACAGGAAACGTTATAATATGAGCCAGAGATGCTGATAAATGCTCACCTTCCTGAGGTACTATGAGGATCATTTGTTTGGACAATGGAAAAATCCCATTTTATCATACTAATACTGTAGAAGATCTGGCTACTGACCTGCAGAAGTGGAGTGGAATCTAGCATTCCAGGATACAGGTGTCTCTTGTTTCAATGATCTGAGCAGGAGGAGACCAAACAACCTATCGAGCTGAAGGGAACTGGTTGCTGAAGATTCAGTAAATGTACACTTCCATATCTTTACTTTAACATGTAATATCTAGTATATCTGTATTTATTTAGCACTAATTAAATAGACAATTTCTCTGCAATGTTGTATGTTTGCATACTTTATCCAGCTTTTTCAGATGTATGCTTTTGTAAACTAGGGTGCGTGGATTTCCAAAAGACATTTACTTTACTATAGGCATGCCTTCATGGCAAGCTAGCTTTTGGATACATTGTATAACAGATTTTCGAGTAAACAAACAAGAGCACAGTGGACAAGATGTAAAACAGGCCTGTATATATTACTCCGCCTCACACAGATGCACTGTTGCCCTATTTTCCTTAGCCACAGCTATGTACATGTATTATAGCACCATATGTTTGCATATCTGTGAAATTCTGAAACAGGAGTTAGGCAATGTGCATTGGTTTATACAGCAGTAGTTTTCTATATCTTTGTTTTAGGCAGGGAAGACCAGATAATGAAAACAATCCTGCATATCAGATGTTAGGTTACATAGTGCTATCTCCATTGTTAAGATTCACGTACTAGTCTGTGATGTAAGGTGACCCTGATTTATGTTTGTTCTGTTGGTGACAGAAAGCTTCACCATGAAAAAAGGGTCTCAATTCCATTGAACAGACCATTCCATAAACAAAAAAGTTTTAGTGATTGGAGACTTCTTAGTGAGATGCATAGATTTCCCATTCACTAGGCTGGACAAATACCAGGTGACAGTGAGTTGTCTTTCAGGAGTATGATCTCAGAAGTTTCAAGGCCCCTTAGGGCCCTTGCAGCACATAAATGTAACGGCAACATAGTAGTTGTGCATGTGGGTCTGAATGACTTAAGGTTAATATCCTTAAAGGAGATGCAGAGAGACATGTTTGAGCTCTCTGTGCATGTCACGTATGCTGATACTGAGTGGAATCCTCCTATCTTCATTAATAATGCATCAGTACAAAGAAATGTAATTGGCTTCATCAATTGGATAAACAATTGTGTCATTCTAGTGGGAACAAGTATAGGATAGTATGTTTGGTAATCATACCTTCTTTGCAAGTCTGTTCTGCACCTTTCATTCAAAGGCTTCCACATAATTATTAAAAACATTGCTGCCTCCATGGTGCCTTTTTTAGGCAAAGTTCAACTAATGCACATTTCAATGTAACAACAATATCAGGATCAAAGCAGGATGAAAATGAAGGTGGCTCTGCTTAGTTCCAAAAGTCTACACAACAAATTACCTGATCGTGAAGCACTCCTACATGTTGAAGGCATCTGGACATGTGCAGTCACTGAAACCTGGTTTAAATGCTCAGAAAGGATTCCTTCCATACAAGAGTATAACATCTGTCATATCTTCAGATGAAATGGCAACATTGTTGGCATATCATTATCTGCCAGGGCCTACAACACCTCTAGGCAGATCCACTGATACCCACAAATTGAACTTATTGAACTACAAATCACAGTAAAGCAAATCAAGTATCAGTTTATCACCTGCTGCATGACAAGTTCCATGACCGCTGAAGTTCATGTCAGGTTCCTAAATGTCATAGATGAACTCCAAATAAATATAAAAACTCTGTAATTCTGTGGGATTTACCCATCGATTGACTGGAGTGTCTCGAGCAACAATGTAGGCTATATCCCCATTTTCTTCACCTAAAAAATAAAAACTCAACTGACTAGATTGTTATTAGCCCACCTAGAAGGTTAAATATACCTAACATGATACTAATGAAGCACTATTGTGAACAACTCTACTGTTAACTCTATATCTGATTAAGTCAGATCATAAGCTGGTATCCTTTTCCCCTCAAGCTATCTAACCCCCCCTGAAACAAATATATGGGAATTTGACTGCACAAATTTCCTCAAATTCTAAGAAGAAGTCTCAAAATTCACTTATGATGACATCACCTGAGTCATTTCCTCAGCAGATCAATTAAGAAATGACGTAAATATCCATATAAATGAATGTATAAAACTGTCAGTCCCATCCAAATCCAAATATAATGGAAAATTTAAAAGCGAATCCTTCTAGTTGCCCAACAACAATAAAATCTATAAAAAAGGAGAAAACTCATTAGTGTATAAAACAGATCTAAAGACTCCCTTTCAGGGGAAAGTATTAGGAATTTAGCTAAAAATAAAAATAAATGACTATTAGATATATTAAAGCAGTTTATAAAGTCAGGTTAGCATCAGAAGCCAATGACAATTACAAAACCTTCCTTAGTTACTTGGAAAACTAAGAAACAGCATACAGTGATGCACTAAACTCATGATAAATGGCAAAACCTACACAGACTAGAGGACATTGCTAATATACTAACAAGAAAAAACAATGCCAATTTCACTCTTAAAATGACTGTCCAAAGCACTATGATCCCTGCATCTTTAAAACCTACAATATCACTAAAACATGCATTAAGAGTGCTGTACACATCTAAGAACTCTTTCTCCATGGGACCAGATAACATACCAGACTGTATCACAAATAATATTAAACATGCCTTGGATGCGCCTCTCCATAAGCTATTTAACCTGATCCTAGCTACACATTCCGTCCCAGAAGTATGGCGTGAAGCACTGGTGATGCTGCGCCATAAAGGTGTCATACTACTGACTCAGAAACTGTAACCCTGTCAGCTTGATGAGTCTCATTTGTAAGGCCATGCAGCTTAAAAGTGGCATTATTAACAATGCCATCATGATGGAGGCTCAGCAACTTCATTTTGTAAAACGTTGATCCTGTCTAACGAACTTAGTATAATTCTTTGAAAAGGAAGCACAATCTGTTGACAATGATGACTTTGTAGACATAGCTTACCTTGACTTTCTAAAGACATTTGACACTATTATCTATGTTAGCACAATTAATAAACAAAACAAATTACAAATAGATCTCTAAATTACCAGATCAGTAGCAAATTGGCTAATAGACAGTAGTCACAGACTTAGGAACGTGAGATGATGACTGCCTCTTCTTTGATCATCATGTAGCAATGATCATCAGGTAGCCCTATATGGTACAGCTGATCACCAAGAGAATGCCGTCCAGATCTAAAGAAGTTATTGACCGCCTGTGTTTGGCATTGGTCTGATCAATTATATAATACCATTTCCCCTATGGGATGTACTTCACTAGATGTACCAAGCAGTTAGGAATATCACAGAGATTCAAAACAAAAACTATCACAGGCTTAAAATCCATAATCTAACAGAAAAGATGAGATGCACTGGCCCTCTTTTTTTCTGTATCTTATGGGCTCATCAGAGGAGACCTATGCCTTGCCTTCTGAGCAATCATGGTGCAGTAGAATCTCCTGTAACTTCACAAATCAAGGTGTCCTACAAATACCACAGCAAGGGATCTAAACCCATTTCAGCAGATCAATAAAAGAAGGTGGAGAGACAGACCCATTTATTCTGCATCTCCCTAAGCTTTGCAATAGTCTCCACCTACAGATAAAGCAGAGTGGTAGACCTCTTCCAATGAGACCTGAATAATTTGATGTGTATTCATAAATAAACCCATGGCTTCAATGGTTTAGCTCTCTTTGACAGGGAAGGTACAATATAGTGCAGGGACTGGCAAGGCATAATAGTTGCAAGACTCAGTAGCCTTGAATTTCCTATGATTCCTGTAATTCCTATGAAGCATTATCAGAGATTGTTTATCCAAGGAGTAGTAGGGCTCAAGATACTGGAGAAAAGAAAGTCATCAGATGAGTAACCTCACTGACATGGGTGGTACTTAAATAAAATGCTTACCATATGATTGCATACAGACTCCATACTTGTAGGAGACCTTAAGCAAGAGATGTAAGATGTAGCTTAAGAAGTAGTTGCTGGGTTGGTGTTGTTATCCTCGGGGATATGGCTACTGCACCGGCAGGGATCCTATAGATGCACAAGCCCATGGCACCTAGACATGCTGCCATTGAACATGTGGCCCAGGAGCATGTACCAGTGGTCATGTTGTGCATTCCTTATTGCAGATGACTGATATCCATGCTGTTTTACCAATGGATTGTCCATTCCTTTGCCATACTGTGTACTGCTTATGCTAAAGGGATCCAGTTGGTATGGAATAAAGCAATGTATGCATGCATCATTGGTTGGTGTATCATTTGCTGTTCCTTGCCTGTACACATGTACACTTACATGTATTTACGTACTTGTTTTTCATCATTACATTGATTTTAGCATGGTAAGGGGACTGTTTACTGCAACTGATTTCTTACGTTATTACAACGACTTGACATGGTTGATTTCAAGTGTTATAGATACAGTTTGCTTAAAATTCTTATTGTCTGCTTGACTACATTTGACTTTCTTAATGTTGTATGGTGGATGCATACTGCACACTATCATGTATGATTTCCATGGGTCTATATTAGAACATCAAAGCTTCAAAACTTCAAATGTTCTAATATCGAACCCTATTCAGCGAAAGCTGAAAATATCGAAGCAACAGAAAAACAAATTTTTTCCTAGGCAAAGAATTTGGTTGTCTGTTTCTGTTGCTTCAGTATTTTCAGCGCTGTGGTGGAAAGTTACGGGTCGGGTTCAGGTAAGTGTGTGATTGAGTGCGGGTTAGGTTAGTTAGGGTTAGAGTGCGGGTCAGGTAAGTGTGCGATTGTGTGGATGTGAGGTTTAGGGCGGGTTAGGTGAGTTAGGGTTAGGGCGTGGGTCAGGTAAGTGTGCGATTGTGTGGACATGAGGGTTAGGGTGGGGTAGGTGAGTTAGGGTTAGGATGCGGGTGAGGTGAGTGTGCGATAGTGACAGAACTTAGGGTTAGGGTTTGGGTTAAGGAAAGTGGATAGTTAGTGGTGTGTGTATAGTTTAGTGTAGGATTGGGTGTAAGATTTTAGGTGTATGTGTCTGGATTGCTGTTTGTTTGGTGTACTTGTGTTGTGTGTATGTGTTTTGCAACAGCAAATTTTTTCCCTAGGAAAAAATTTGCTGTTCTGTATGTTCGATGATTTCAGCTTTCACTGAATAGGGTTCGATATAAGAACATTAGAAGTTTTGAAACTTCGATATTCTAATATAGACCTGATTTCCATACCTGCCATAAGTCGATGACTTGTATTACTGTCATCTGTTTTGCACACATTGTACATGTATTCTTTGTACCTTGGCTGCTGCTGTGCTTAATTGCTTGCTGTGCTTTAGTAAACTATTTTTTTTGGTAACTATGCATTCTTGAGTTTTTAGATAAATACAAGGTCAAGTCACACATTGCTTACATTTGTGCAATATTCTATCCTGGATTGTTGGCCCATTTCATCTGACAAAGGCCTGTTCTGTGTTTGTACATTCACCTTGCCTGTTTTCTTGCTATTGTTTGTTGTATTCATTAAGTATGTCAACCTTGTGCTTCCTTACCTGAATGATGCATGCGCCATTCCAATTTCCCTGTGCTTTCAGTTCTAGTCTCTGCTCTCTCACTAATATAGTCGGGTCCTGAACTTTCGAGATATAGCTTTTTTCTTTATCTTTGCAGCTACGCCTCAGAACTTTCTTCTTGACATATTTTTCCTATTTCTTCTGAGAGCTAACTTACCCATTTTCATGACACATCAGATTGAATTTAAAGCAACATACAAGAGTCTGATAGTGAAATGCCTGCAAATATCAGTATTTTGTACCATCCCAGGGATTCATTAAAAGACCAATCGCAGTCCATAGGGATCTTGCTAAAAAGGCCCTGCTCCCATAATGAGATAATTTGTGATTCAAGGACATGTTACCACAGTAAGGTAATATCTCATTATCAGCTAATTTGCATGTCTCTGAATCACAGTAACTACCATATATGCAGATCATTGTTGATCTGCACATTGCTGTAGTAAACAGCTGCTCACGCAGGCATTGGCATCAGTCCCAAAAATGTCACTCTCCCTCACACAGGTACACATTCCATCACAAACACGCACACATGTTCACCCCCCCCACACACACACACACACACATGCACACACACACACTCACAAACACCACAGTCCCTCTAGCTGTCCCCATGATTTGTCTTTCCTCTCATGGTTCCCTACCATCCCTGAATAACATAATAGTTGTGCTTTTTCTGGCACATTTATAGAATCCCTATTATTTAGTGTCTTCCCCCATCCCCATCCCCTTAATAATTGAAGAACCACTAGGGCAGTTATCTAGCATGCACTGGCAGCTAGTGTGACCCCACCCATCTTGCATTCACAATAATATTGTACGTGCCATTAAGGCACTGTCCTGATGACTAGTGTGGCCCTCCATCCCCATTCTTGTAGTAATGTTGGTGCTGTTACAACACTTAACTATGCTGTTTCCCTGGTGACTGGTGGCCCCCACTCCAGATCCCTATAGTGCTGTTGGTAAAGTTATAGCACTTACATTTGGAATTGTCCTGGTGTCTAGTCCCCTGCCCCCACCAGATCCCTGTAGTGATGTCAGTACCATTAAGGCACTTACATTTAGAGTAGTCCCATGTATCTAGTGTTTCTCCCAACCCCCTGTTTGCTGTACTAATGCTGATGCTATTGAGCAATTTAAGTTGAATGTATCCCTGGTGTCTTGTTCTCACCATCCCCCTGTTCTGAGTACCATGGTTGTGGAAGGTAGTTGAACATGGACAATACCACAACATGGTGGGGATGACTGTGCTGATCCTCATGGCCAAGCTATTCCTTGAATCACTTGCCATGTAGATGCCTTCCTAGAGATGTTTCAGGGATAGAGATCATATTGTTAGCATATGCCTCTCCCTTGACTGCCTCCTTATCATTCAGCACAATTGCAGGGCCAGCCCTACATGGGGCTGTATGTCTTCATGCTAGAGCACCATACAATACTGTCTTAGGGCAGTTGAGGAATAGCAAAAAGGTACTGCAATGCATACACCTCCTGAATCCCCCCCATATCTAAGCCCACCTTAACAGGCTCTTAACAAAACATTCAGAGAATCACAAAATGATAATGACATATAAAATATACCTAAGCATATTCACATTTCCCCCAAAAAAAGTGAATACCTATCCACCCCTACACATACACAGATAGATAGATAGATAGATAGATAGATAGATAGATAGATAGATATAGATAGATAGATAGATGCAGCAGTGCTCCCCATCCTCATCATTTTTCTTAGGATTGTTTATTTGATGGTATGCTTGGTGCCTTTATTTAATTGGGATTCTGTGACATATTTCATGTATGTTTTAATGTCCATTTTTATTCATGCAGTGTTTTACTTTTCTGTAGAGTTTTTACAAATTTACCTATTGGCTCAAACAATGCCTGGTAAAGTCATGCTACTGTTTGTGTGTGTGTGTGTGTGTGTGTGTGTGTGTGTGTGTGTGTGTGTGTGTGTGTGTGTGTGTGTGTGTCTGTGTGTGTGTGTGTGTGTATTTGACTTCTAAGTTAGACTGACTGCTTTCTGTTGCTATTCAGACTGGTGGTTTTGTTTTATGTTACTCCTTTCCTTTCCCTTCCTACACTGTGTCATTTCCTGTTTGTGGATTGTATATTTTCACCTTCATTGATAGGTTATTTTTATCTTTTAGTGTACCCTTTACTGTTCTGATTAAGTAATATACTTTACTTAAATTTGATAAAATAAAATAACTTAATATGAAAACACATTAATATAAGAGGCCAGAGATCTAAATATTTTAAAGAATAAAATTAAATATGAGTTCTTTCATCAGACAGGAGCAATTGCAAAAAACTAAGTTTAAAAAAACCTAAAAAAAAATCATCATGTGACAATTAAGGGTAATTCAGATAGACCTTACTGAACACCACATTGAGATTAATGTGGTTATTTCGACTTGGAAATATAGAGGCAATATGTAGAACTTGTCAAAAATGCTCCTTAAAATCTAATTCATTCCCTACTTCTCTACATCTGCATCTCTGTATCTCATATCTTTTCAGCAAAATCCAAACTATAAAATACAAACCTTTTATAATGTTGGCAAATGTTATTACATTTGTAAAGAGATTTTTTTTAATTCTTTACTGAAATAGCATAGTTGTACTCTTAAATATTTATTTGTAAATTTATTTTTCTCTGTATGAAAAACATCACATGCTAAACAAATAGCTGTATAGCTCAATCATTTAAAGTTACAGTTAAATTGTTCTGGTGCCTGATATTATATATGTGTATACTACAAAAAAAAAAAGGAAAAAGGAAAAAAAGAAGAAGAATCTAAAACAAATCTGCACCTCTTGCAAGTGTTGTGTCCATTCATG
>NC_056725.1:1463660189-1463847689 GCF_019279795.1 Protopterus annectens
TAACATAGCTAGTCTCACTACCCTCTTGCAGACCTTCCCTTTCACTCTTACAGGTACTCGTCTGTCAAAAATCACTCCTTACACTCTTCTCCACCCACTCCATCCTGCCTGTACTCTCTTCTTCACCTCTCTTTCACACTCACCGTTACTCTGAACTATTGATCCCAAGTATTTAAACTCATCCACCTTCGCCACCTCTACTCCTTGCATCCTCACCATTCCTCTATCCTCCCTCTCATTCACACACATATATTCTGTCTTAGTCCTGCTGACCTTCATTCCTCTTCTCTCTAGAGCATATCTCCATCTCTCCAGGGTCTCCTCCACCTGTTCCCTACTCTCATGACAGATCACAATGTCATCTGCAAACATCATAGTCCACGTGGACTCCTGTCTGATCTCGTCTGTCAACCTGTCCATCACCATTGCAAATAAGAAAGGGCTCAGAGCTGATTCTTGATGTAACCCCACCTCCACTTTAAACGCATCCGTCACTCCCACCACAGACTTCACCGCTGTCACACTACCCTCGTACATATCCTGTACCACTCTTACATACTTCTCTGACACTCCTGACTTCCTCATACAATACCACAACTCTGCTCTAGGCACCCTGTCATATGCTTTCTCTAAGTCTACAAAAACACAATGCAACTCCTTCTGACATTCTCTGTACTTCTCCATAAATACTCTCAGAACAAAGATTGCATCTGTAGTGCTCTTTCCCGGCATGAAACCATACTGCTGATCACTAATCATAGTCTTCTGTAGTTCACACTTGTGTCTGGTATACAAAGCATCCTCTGACCCAATACTTATGATTTTAGTGCACATCAGCAAGTCAAATGGCATCAGAAATTCTCAGTCTAGGGACCAAAACCTATTCTGTAACATCAACAGAAAGGTTTGGATGGAAACATATATCATGCAGAGGATACTGCTTCTGTATAACAGACTGCCCATCCATGTAAAACAAAGTTTATAATTGTCCATATTCAAGCTCCACATGGATCTATGGATGAGAAACAGAAAATTTACCTCAGAACTGCTCCATCTACTACTAATGGGCAGAGGTAGCTCCTTAAGGTTTTATCCAATGCTTGGGCCTCATCAAATTATCTATGGTATGATCCCATTTATTTTCACTAGAGGTAACATAAAATTCTCAACCATGAGATGGGTAAGGATAATGTAACACACAATTGGACAGGTTAATTTAGGCACCAAAAGGGAAACTGGCTAGGCCTAAAATGGACCACAATGGAAGTAAGCCTACTACATACCTATGAACCTGTAAACTATTGTGAGATAACGGTGATACCTGTGTGTAAATTAGCAATATAATACTTGCTACAGCATATATAAATAGGAGTCATAGGAATTTAAAGGCAATTGAGTCTTATGCCTATCTGTGCCTTCCCATTACCCAGTCTTAGGCATATCCCATTTCTCTAGGAGTCCTAGTCCATTCAAGCCGAGGGTGAATTTCTGGGTGTCCACCCAAGCAGCAAAGTGCCATTTGAAAGTTTATAGTGCATCACACTGCTTAAGCTGCAGGGGTAGTCTGTTTCAGAAGTGGGGGAGGCACTGCATTTATGAATCTGTCTCTTCAAAATGTTTTATGTGTTTGATGATGAGGATTTAGGTTCCTGATTCAGGAGTTTGTCGATCTATTAGACTTGTGAAGATACAAGAGATCCAGGACATCTTGATCTCTAATATCATGGAAGGCAAAGCATAGCTCTACCCTCAAGACTATATAAGATACTGAATAAAGGTACACTGCTTCTAGAGTCTCTTGTTTGCTCATGACCTTTAAGGGCATGATCCTAGTTGAATTGATATGTCTAATAAGATACAGCCTGAATAGAGCTTTGTACTCAAAATTAGTCTAATCTATGCAGAATATAATAGAAAAATAACCTCTTTAGATATGGATGATATTCTTTTGACAATTAGCTGCAATAAGAAGGATTTGTCAGTCTACTGTTGTCACATGATAAATAAAAGAGAGGGAATTATCAATGCATTATCCAAGGTGCTTAACAGTATTTTCATTTTGAAGTGGAGTATTGTCTACTATGTATGCCATGGAGAGATATTGTATATCAAGTGTTGCAATGTTGTTCTTTTTTGCTTTTAAATTGAGCCTATTTTCAGTACAGCAGTTATTGTCAGGCCCAATGAAAGAAGCATTTTTGTTTTTAGAAAGCACCTTCAACACATGCTACTATGTGACAGTAGGGAACGGGCTTAAGGGTTTCAGGGCCATATGGATATTAAAAAGAAGTCTACAGGGTAAAATTATTATTGAATTTGTTTGCTAGTACATAGACAATGTTGGTTGGATCTGAATAGACAGTGCCATTTTGAATAAGTTCAGAGCAATAGTTTGTGTTGTTCTATAGTTTTCTAACATAGATGAAGAAGAATTTATAGTTATCATTAGATTAAATGCAGACATATGTTCATGGGTTGCTTTAGTAGACATAATAGTAGTTTTCAGGTTTTTAGTAATATTTCTGGTACTATCCTTAATATGATAGTTGTTAGGTCTGCCAAATAATTTAAGGATTTTTTTTCTTTTATTGCAAAGTGTGTGCAGGAGGGCTACCAGGAAGGTTTGCTTTTGAATTCCCAGTTATAGTTCACTCTGTTTTGGACTACCAGTGCTATACATTTATGTAAATGGGCATAGCATTCCTTTTTGAAGCTATTAGCTGTCTTGTCGATCGAGATGATACTGCTACAAGTGAATTCTGAGACCTTGTCATAGAATTTTATGAGGCTGTTACATTTGAAATTCTTGAATTCTAAGATATCCAGTGCAGTGGCTTTTGAGACCTTGAAAGTGAAAGTCACTAGTATAACCAGGGAAGGAGATACCATTGAAAAAGTACATTAATATGCTATGTCTTTAAGGAACAGTATTATGTCCTCTAGAGGGTTTATTAATTTTCTGATCCAAGGATTTTTTTTATTTAAAAATCTCAGCACATACCCTACATTGCAAGTGTAGGTATTCCACTTTAGGTAGGGGTAGTTTATGTTTCCCAGTATAATGGAGTTATTCTTTATATGGAGTTAATTCTGCTGTACATTTAGAAATCTTATGATTATCAAGGGTATGGAGAGTCTCTTGCAACAAACTCTGCACTGATACTTTCTCCTATTTAGGATGATCTGGATTTCTATGAGTTCCATTTCTGGCTCTTTGGGAATTTGCTTGAAGGTTATATTTTTCTTAAAAAAACAGGGAGACCCAACCACAGATCCCATTAGGCCTAAAGGGGTGGTAAGTACAAAGCCCATCTGTAGATGGAGTGCCTCATTTACTTTTAAACCATGTCTAAGTTAATATGTGAACATGTATATGTTATAAATGCAGGAAAGCCTCAAGATCTGGGCAGTTCTTGATGAGAGTTTTGACATAGAGCAGATCCACTTTAATGAGATCCAGTTTTAGATATGACATATTTGTTATACTGGAATGTCCAATAGCTGGACTCTGCCTAAAGGGCACCATGGTGACATCAAAGGCTTTAGCCAGTATTGAACATCCTAGTAAAGGGATGAGCAGGCCATTTTTCCAAAGCAAGTTGAACTGTCAAGCATCTTGTCTCATGCTGACACATACTGCACCCCCCTAAAATAACTATTTAACTAATCATTGAAGTCAATTATTTTATCTTTGGATCAAGGCATCATTCTTAGAGAAGAAAGAATTCTGCTCAGCCAATGTCTTGCCTGCCTTTGTCACATGCATGTAGAGTTTTGATATCTCTTTCTGCATGTCTTTCAGGATTTTGCACCCCAGTCTGTTCACTCCCATATGGCCTTACACCATCCTGTAATCATATTTGTCAGGTGAAGGGTTTTAAAGTCCTTGTGATATCAGCGATCCTAGTACCTGAAAGACAGCTCATCATTACCCTATCTTGCCTAATCTAGTAAGTAAATAACCTGCGGGCCTAATTACAAAGTCACATATCATTAAAATATTTTTATTAGTGCAGTGGTTTGGAGAAATAGATTTAAAGTGACTTGACTGTTAATCACTCTTTGCTGTAGGTGTCCATGATGGTGATGAGATATTGAATCTATGCTGACACCTAGTATTCCTATCTATAGTAGTCTCCAGAAAAGATTTTGTGTAGCTTCAGCATAATACAGTACATATTAATGTGAAGTTGTTTAGATTGCCATAGGTGTGTGCAGCTCATAGCTCATGTTTTTTTTTTTTTTGTAAGATGGAAACTTCCAGATTGCTTAAATGTGTGTACCTTTCACAGACTTGTTTTTGTTGATTAAGTTTGTTATCTGTGAATGTAAGGTAGTGACTACTCTGTCTGAGGATACACATGCTAACAGACTGGCAACAGAAGAAGAACAAGCAGGCTGACATCCCATTTGTTATCCAGAGTGTCAGGGGATTTACTGAAGAAATTGACAGAATAAACTATATTTTGTTATATGTAGTAACTTTTGGGAGGGATGCAACTAAGTTGTTTAGCTTATGGAGGGAACAATGACTAACACAGCATAACCATGCAGCTAAATTAGATTACTTAAGGAAGAAATTTTACTATAATAAGAAGAAAGAAGTAAAGAAAAATAAATTTATAGGGTGGACATAGTTTGTGTGCTTTGTGCAAACAATGTGTGCTTATTGGCTAAGATGGCAAATGTGAACTTCTGAATGGTGTAGGCCTGCTATGGACCACATAGTGTATTAGATAGTAATCTGAATGTAAACTGTGGCTCACCACACAGCAATGGGCAGCAGAGGGCACTACATTTAAAGTCAATTAGCAACATTGACAAAACAAGGTCTAGGAGAAGCAAAAGATATGGATGCCTGCATCTCTACAGGTCACATTTCAGAGGTATGGCTTTAAATACAACATCATTCTAAACTCTGCTGAAATGCCTTATTTATAACAATGGGAAACAGCAAAAAAAGCTCATTAGAAAATTCCAACCAACAGAAACACATTAGAATTTCAAAAAGCCCCAAGAAAATCATTGCACAAGCAATGCTATCTCTGTAAAAAACAAAAACAAAAAAAAAATCTTGCTTTTTTCCCACTTTTCTGAGAGTTAAAAAAGTTCAGTTACAGGCTTGCTGTTCCTGAACTGTTTGAAAGTTTCTGTGAGGCCATTTTTGCTTGGGCTGGAGGAGGGTCTCTCTGTTGATCAGTGGCAGTGACTAACATTGAGCAGCTTCCCTGCCCCCCGTAGAGGTGGTTACTGACTTGAAACTGTAGTTTTATTGGCCACTAGGGGTCATTTCCATAACTCCTTCATCTGCCTCTCTTAAAACCCAGTTGCCTCGTGGTTTGGGCGTCTTTTCAGGCTTGTTGGCTGTTGGTGAAGCACCCTCCAAGAGGAAAAAACGCTGAGAGAAGAAGGGAGCCACTTTTGAGATTTTAAGTATTTTTCTCTGTTTATTTGCTAAGTTTTTCTGCATAGCTGCCTAGCTTGAGCATTTTCTGGCTTGTTAAACTTGATTTCTGTATTAGTAGCTGTATTTAGAGCACAACCAAAAGCTGTTTGCTGAAATTCCTGTTTGCACTTAATTTTAAATTGTTTTTTTCTTAAAACTTGCATATTTTCTGTCCTTGACCTAGCACTATTGTGTGGGGTCATTTACTGCACTGTTATAACTTGATATTACTTGTGAACCTCTGCTATCTCTGTAAAAAACAAAAACAAAAAAAATCTTGCTTTTTTCCCACTTTTCTGAGAGTTAAAAAAGTTCAGTTACAGGCTTGCTGTTCCTGAACTGTTTGAAAGTTTCTGTGAGGCCATTTTTGCTTGGGCTGGAGGAGGGTCTCTCTGTTGATCAGTGTCAGTGACTAACATTGAGCAGCTTCCCTGCCCCCTGTAGAGGTGGTTACTGACTTGAAACTGTAGTTTTATTGGCCACTAGGGGTCATTTCCATAACTCCTTCATGTTTCTCTCTTAAAACCCAGTTGCCTCGTGGTTTGGGCGTCTTTTCAGGCTTGTTGGCTGTTGGTGAAGCACCCTCCAAGAGGAAAAAACGCTGAGAGAAGAAGGGAGCCACTTTTGAGATTTTAAGTATTTTTTCTCTGTTTATTTGCTAAGTTTTTCTGCATAGCTGCCTAGCTTGAGCATTTTCTGGCTTGTTAAACTTGATTTCTGTATTAGTAGCTGTATTTAGAGCACAACCAAAAGCTGTTTGCTGAAATTCCTGTTTGCACTTAATTTTAAATCGTTTTTTCTTAAAACTTGCATATTTTCTGTCCTTGACCTAGCACTCTTGTGTGGGGTCATTTACTGCACTGTTATAACTTGATATTACTTGTGAACCTCTGCTATCTCTGTAAAAACAAAAACAAAAAAAATCTTGCTTTTTTCCCACTTTTCTGAGAGTTAAAAAGTTCAGTTACAGGCTTGCTGTTCCTGAACTGTTTGAAAGTTTCTGTGAGGCCATTTTGCTTGGGCTGGAGGAGGGTCTCTCTGTTGATCAGTGGCAGTGACTAACATTGAGCAGCTTCCCTGCCCCCGTAGAGGTGGTTACTGACTTGAAACTGTAGTTTTATTTTCCCTTTTGGGTCTATTCCTGCTTCTTTCCAGCCCCTGCTATCAAGCACGCTTTAACGTGCTTTAGCGCAATTAGCCGGAGTTGCCACTAGAGCAGCATCGGGCAGCGCCGGTTAAACAAGGTTAAACTCTTTCTGGCTCCAGAAAGTCTGTTCTTCAATTTTTCCCTTAGAACTGCTTTGTCAGGAACCTAAACAGTTTACACCTACACTAAAAAGTGCAGCACTTGTTCCAAATAGCTTTTTCTTCTCAAAAAGCTCAGCACTTGTCTTATAAGCATATCCCTTGTCTTATAAGCATTCTTTTTGCAGGTCAAGCACTCCTATATTATACAAATCTCTCACTAGCAAAACCCCCCAGGAGTGCCCACTTCCCTGCTAAGCCCACTACTTTTCTGTCTCATACCAACTCATAATTCTTTCTAGCATGTTGAAGGGTCAGATGCTGGCGTCCTCTCCTGCCCAGTTGATGAATCTGGGAATTCTGAGACAATGTTACAATTGTCTCATGTACACGGACAACCCTCTCCTCCTTCCACGTAACACTAACACTTGTGAGAGATGCAGCTATTTAGCCAGACTGGAGGCTGAGCTCTCTCAACTCAGGACTGGCAAGACCAGGCAGGAGGAGAAGGCAACTACACACACCACAATACCAGTCTCACATAACTCAACCACACCACTGAATCAAACACATAAACACACTAAGACATACTCAGAGGCTCTGAGTAAAAATTTACCTAAACAGCAGAGGCCTCCAAAGCAGACACCCAAGCAACTGCAAACTCAATACACCACACAAACAGCACATAAACAACAAAATCAGTGTGCAAAGCAGTCACTGCCCTTAAGGCCAAATACAACACCAAACATACTTGTCATAGGTGACTCTATAGTCAGACACACTGACGTCCCGCTCACCAGACTGAGTAAGGAGAAGGTCACAGTAAGCTGCCTGTCGGGCGCTAGAATCCGCCACATAACACAAGCACTCAGGTCTCTCAACAGCAGGTACAAGTACGACTCAGTCATTGTCCACGCTGGTGTCAACGACCTGAGATGTACCTCCTTGGACTTCATGAAAAGAGACATTGAGGAGCTCTCTGATTATGTAGCCCAGGCAGGTATGACCCTGACCTTGAGCAGTATCCTACCTTCACCTAGAATGATGCCACAATACAGTGATAAGATGATCAGCTTTAATAATTGGCTTAAATTCTGGTGTCATTCAAAGGGGATCCAATGTCTGTCTGCCTGGGACGACATGCTGGACAAGCCACGCTGCTTCGCAAGGGATGGCTTGCACCTGTCACCTCTAGGCTTCCGGATATTGGCAAAGGCTCTTGCCACCCCCATAGTGCCTTTTTTAGGCAAGGCTCAAATTCTAAACCTACCACCCTAGAACACAAAAAGTAAAAACTAAGGGTAATGCTGCTCAATGCCAGAAGTCTCAATCTCAAGATGCACGCACTCGAGGCCCTTCTCAGTATGGAGAACATCGATGTCTGTGCTGTGACAAAAACCTGGTTCAAGGCTCCTGAGAGCACCCCAGCACTAGAAGGTTTCACCTCATATCATGCGTTCCGGCCCCAAAATCCGGACAACACCAAGAAAGGAGGGGGGTGTCCATATTCATAAAGGACACCCACACCTCAAGGTTGGTGGCAACGCACGATGCATCGGAGACCATCCAGGTGCAATTAACAATAGGCAAGACTGCTCTGCAATTTGTAGCATGTTACAGGCCACCCTCTCAAACTCAGGAACCTCACATGGCCTTCCTGAAAACAATGGAGGGGATAAATGTATCTCCAAACACCATCATACTAGGTGACTTCAACTACCCTAATATAGACTGGGAACACTACTCAAGCCCAAACACTCTAGCCCAAAGGTTCCTAGAGTTCATAAACTCAAATGCCATGGAACAGCTAGTCACCATCCCCACAAAAGGAGAAAACATACTTGATCTCATCATCACGAACATGGGATGAAAATGTTCAACACCGGAAGTATACCCCTCACTGGTGAGATCAGATCATAAACTAATCTCGCTGGAGGTCCTCATCCCGCCCCCACCTGAAATAAAAAAGACCACAGTGAAAAACTTCTCAAAAGCCGACTTCACACTTCTAAAAACTAATGTGGTCTCCTTTAAGGCCCCTGAGCCAGTGGTAAACATTACTCAAACCGCTGAATCACTTACAAATGCCTTCTACCAGCACCTACAGGACTGCATGGATCAAGCAATCCCAAACAAAACTAAGACTCTTTGTACCAAAGGCAAGCGTCCAGTCTGGTGGACCCCAGCCATAAACAAGCTCTACAACAAAAGGAGGAAGCTACTACAAGATAGAGCAAAATCCTTGAAAGGTAAGACACCTTTGATCATTATAAGTAAAAAACTAAGAGCTCTCATAAAATCATCCAAGGCAAATTTTGAGAGAAAAATCGCCAAGGACTCAAAAGACAATCATAAGGCCTTCTTTAGCTATGTTAGAAACCTAGGAGGAAACTCCCAGATATGCTCAGAATTAGTTCAAAATGATGTGAAGATTACTGAACCTACACACATTGCCAACATACTGGCTGACAGGTTCAGTGCAAACATCTCCCCCCCCCCAAAAGGAGAGATATCTATACCAGAGGATTGTAGCCCCCCAAAAATCTCCAACACCCAGGTGAGAACTGCTCTCTCCAAGGCAAAAAAACACAGCATCCATGGGACCGGATGGTGTCCCCGGCTGTGTGCTCCACGAACTCAATGAGGAATTAAACCCGCGGTTAGGACAGCTGTTTAATCTTAGCCTCACCTCAGGATACGTACCCAAGGAGTGGCGCACTGCGACTGTGGTCCCACTTCACAAGGGCGGTGCCTCCACCGACCCTGGAAATTACCGTCCCATTAGCTTGACAAGCCTTATCTGCAAAGCCATGGAGAGGATCATAATGGAACTCATAAATAAAGACATAGGGAACTTGCAGACTTTGGATCCAACCCAGTTTGGCTTTGTCAAAGGCAGATCATGCCTTTTAAACTTGGTTGACTTTTTCGAGACAGTCACCAAGGCCATTGATGAGGGAAAGGCAGTCCATACAGCCTACCTTGACCTGGCAAAGGCCTTCGACACAATACCCCACTCAGGTATCATCGAAAAACTCATCAGCTTGAATGTAAACCCATACATCACAAGATGGGTTGCAAACTGGCTAAGTGACAGAACCCACAGGGTCAGAGTTGCTGGAGCCATGTCAGACTCAAAGCCTGTCACAAGTGGTGTCCCACAGGGATCAGTCCTGGGTCCACTCTTGTTCGGCATCTACTTTTCTGAAGTACAAGCAAACACAGGAGGGTTATGGCTGACAAAGTTTGCAGATGACTGCAAACTGGCGCCATAGTCGAAAACACATCTGACACAGATATCCTTCAGAAGGGCCTCACAGAAACGGATAACTGGTGCCAGAGCCATGGCCTAAAGTTAAATGCCAAGAAATGCATAGTCATACCCTTCGGGAAAAACAAGGTTACCCCTAGCTACCATATAGGTGGCAATCCACTGAGCACAGAAGAAGTCATCAGGGATCTGGGGACCCAGGTTGACAGTAGCCTTTCGTTTGACACTCATGTTGCTAAAGTAGTTAGGAAAACCTTCTACATTGCCCACCTGATCATGAAGGGATTCACATCTAGATCAAGGGAGGTCATCGTCCCCTGTACTCATCACTCATTAGACCTATGATTGAGTACAATGCCCCATTCGGAATGTATCTGACCCGACACCTGCAGCAGCTGGAAAGGCCCCAAAAGTTCCTCACCAAAAGGATAAAGGGTCTCAAAAATATGTCTTATGCTGCCCGACTGAAAGAACTCCAGCTCTATTCAGTCTCATACCGCTTGCTCAGAGGTGACCTGTGCCTGACATATAAGGCCATGTCAAACCCTGATCTGATGAATATGCTTCACCTCAAAAAATCTAGATCCCTCAGAACCACAAGGGCGGGAGACTTAAACCTTGACACGGTTATTAATAGAACGTGCTGGAGGGACAGATTCATCACCCAGAGACTCCCTATGCTGTGGAACAAAATCCCGGTACATGTGAGGCAGAGCACCTTGCTGGCCTTGTTCAAGAGGAATCTTGACCAATGGATGGGGGATCGCAGATATACCCCAGGGATTAGTTCAGTGTCACTGCTTGACAGAGGCACAGCAAAATAATAGGCATAGTTTTATTCAAACTAAAGGGGTGGCGAAAGCAAAATAACTATGGGCTAGGCTTATAAATGCCCTTGGGCAGATAGCCTAGTACGAACCTATGAACCTATGAATCTATGAACCTATATGCAGGCAATAAGAACCAGTGAGCCCTGAAATAATCCAGTGTGTGCTTTAAATCAAGCCAACATGTCCAGTTCAGTACAATTCAGTACAAGAATGTTTTCTTTATTCAGACAAACAAGAAGGTATAAGCCCTTCTGTTCCAAAAATGAAAGCAGGAACTTCATCAGATACAAGGAAATTGAAGAAGTAAACTGTTTTAAATAGGAAATCTTACATGACATTACTTCCTGGATTAGTGAAAACCACTCCCAAGTCTGAAACAGTCTTCTGAAACAGAAGTCAGAAACACTACACATAAATGTGTCAGCACAAAACAGTATAAATATCAAAGTATACAAATATAAAAATACATATAAAAACTGATTGTGCAAATGTCAACACCCTGAACTATATATTATAAACACAAGAATAAATGTGTAAATATGTGTATATGTATAAATGCTTTTAAGATTCTTAAAAAAAAAAAAAAAAAAAAAAATATATATATATATATATATATATATATATATATATATATATAAACATAAAATATGCATACAGTTAAAATCCATTAGAATCAGTTTTTATATGTATTTTTATATTTTTATACTTTGATATTTATACTGCTTTGTGCTGACAAATTTATGTGTAGTGTTTCTGACTTCTGTTTCAGAAGACTGTTTCAGACTTGGGAGTGGATTTCACTAATCCAGGAAGTGATGTCATTTAATATTTCTTATTTAATATGCTTTAATTTTTGGAACAAAAGCACTTACACCTTCTTGTTTGTCTAAATAAAGAAAGCATCCTTGTACTGAATTTTACTGAACTGGATGTGTTGGCTTGATTTAAAGCACATATTGGATTATTTCAGGGCTCACTGGTTCTTATTGCCTGCATACTGCTTGTGCAACAATTTTCTTAGTGGTTTGTGCATTTTTTTTCATCTTTTACATTAGAATTTCACCTTATTAGCAAGGACACATGTAAAACTAGTCTGGTTCCCCTCTTCAACCACCAAAAAAAAAAAAAAAAACAGCAATTCAAACTCAAAGCAATTTCTCGAACATAGTACATAATGCATTAGCATACTCAGTATTAAGCAAACTCAAGCAAAAGCCACTAGCTGGGTGAGTTTGGCTTCAACAAAGACCGCCAGATCCAGTTTGAGCTAGTCACAATTAGCAGCCTTGTTTATAACAGTGAAAACAACAAGAACATGCCTTATAATAATGGAAAGTAGCAAGAAAAGAAGCTTAATAAAGCACACCTAACAATAACAGTGCACTAGAATTTCAAGTCAATAGCAGACATAAGCCGACATCTAGTATAGTTTTATTTTATTTTCTGCTACCAGGGGAAAAAACAGTAATTTAAATTCAAAGCAAAGCCACTTAAACCAGATACAGACAATGCAGGTTGTATTAGTATGCTCAATATTAAGCAAAATCAAGCAAAAGTAATTTAGCCAACTGGTCATGACTTCAGTCGCAGAGTCAAATCTGAAATGAGCTGATCACTGTATGTAATTTTGTTTATAACAATGGAAAACAACAAGAAAAAATCTGGAGCATTTCTCCCCGAGCCTCCTCTGAAAACAGGCTCTGTGGAGAGAAGTTCTCTTCCTGTAAATACTGGTCTCTAGTCCTGCATCCGGATGTAGAAATAACTTTACATCGAGAAACTCAATGGCTGTCTTAGAGTACTGTACAATCTGTGAAACTCATGCGCCCCCTCCCCTTCTTCACTATTTCTTGTATAGTAAAATTTTATTGGCATGGGATTGGCTCAGACATGCACTGTGATTGCTTTAGGTTGTTCCATTATGGTTCATGCACTGTGAATAACAGCCTTTTATTTGACAAGATTCATCTCATTGAAACAGAGTGTCAATTTACCACATCATGTTTTATTATTATTTTTTTAATCCATCTGAAGAAAGAGGACTGGTATCTGCTCTAGCAGAGCAGTGTTTAATTTGAAAGCAAATTCACACCTAATGGAGTGATGTTTAAACTTACATTTGAAGTTTTTCTACTGGCTGGATTCTAGGGAGGGTGTAACTTTACCATCTTGTCCTGATATGATGTTTTACCTCTGGTTTACACGGGAGGTGTCAGTTTGTATGAACTTCTTGATTGGTTAAGCCTTCATTAAATGGAACATTTTTTTTTCAGTTGCAACATGATCTGAGGCAGGGAAATCCCTAAAGCGCTTATCCATCCTGAATGGTGCAGCTTTTTGTGTTTTTATATATTTTTCTACAAGGAAAAGGATTTTATCGAGGGTTCATTTTAATAAAGGAGTTCAAGAGTTCTTGGATGTCCATGATGGTTCTTTCTTGACTCTTCACAGCATTGCCTTTTCTTTCACAGAACACCTTTAGCTGCTAACAGATTTGTTTTGGACTGTCTAGTTAGAATGGAGGTTGTTGGAGGGGGTGGGTTTTGCTGTGGCAAGTGAATGACTAGCACCAACTTTACTGAGAAATGTTGTTTTACTTTTACATTACCTATCAAATCAGACACACTTGTACAGCAAAGGAAATGCAAATTTCCATGATTTTTTTTTTGTGTTAGGGGATAAGTTATACCTGAACCCACACTGCATAGTACTTTGAAAACAGCATTCCACATACATGTCATACATTTATTTTTCCTTGAATGACAGGAAATAGTAGCCCAATTAATATATTAATGCATACAGCTATGCATATGTAAGAGGAAAGAAAACAGAAAGAAGGAGTTATTGCTATGACAGGAATATATATCTATCTATATCTATAGCTATATTGGGTCTATATTAAATCATCGAACACTTAGAAAAGTGAACAAAGATTTATCGACCCCATGTAAGCAAAATCTTGCAAACTCGGATGCTTAGAACAGAATTTTTTTTTCCAAGGGGAAAAAAATCGCTGTTCGGAAAAAAAAGAAAAAAAAAAAACTAAAAAAAACACTTAAAACATAACATACCCCTCACATCTCCCCTACTTAAATATACCAACTTCGAGATCGCACTACAGTGATGAAAATGTCAAAGTAATGGACATGGCCAAGCGATTTCTTTCCCAGGGAAAGAATTTGCTTATATGCCGCTTTAACATTTTGCCTTTTCATCTTTTCAAGTTCGACCAAGACGTATTCAAAAGACTGCATCTTCAGTCATCTAATAGGAGCCCTCTATATATCTATATATCTATCTAGATATAAATATATATATATATATATATATATATATATATATATATATATATATATGTGTGTGTGTGTGTGTGTGTATATATATCAACTCGGCACCATAAAAATCCACTGCCAATCAATCTTTGGACTGGTGATCCGCTGTGGTGACCCTTATCTGGGAAAAGATGAACGACGTTGCTTACACACAATATATATATATATTTATATATATATATATATATATATATATATATACATATATATATATATATGTATATATAAATTACAAATACAGGTGACCGAGAATTGTCTTCTGTCTTCTGATTACATCTTAGGAAGACACTGATAAATTCACCAGCAGCAACAGAGAAGAGTGGGAAGTCTGGTTGAATGTTCTGGTAAGTATAATTGAAGTCCAAGAGAATTCTGTCTTACTAATTATTGTGTGTAGTACTGCGGTGGTGGTGCTGCGGTAGCGTTGTCGCCTCACAGTTAGGCGTTTCACGTTCGATTCTCAGTTAGAGCGTTTTCTGTGTGTCAACATGCGTGAATGGGCCTTCCTTCACTGAAGGTTGTGCGTTAGACCCGGCAAGCCAGCACGTAAAAATCTACTTACTATCATTAGAGGACCGGAGTTCCGCTGTGGCGACCCCTAACCGGGAAAAGCCGAAAGACAGTATAAGAAGCATAACAAAAGCTTCAAAACCATTGTATGACTGTAAATAAAAAAGAGAGAGAAATATGTCTGTGTATAACTTCTGTACTCTTTTTACAACTATTTTGTTTTATACTTGGTCATAAGGAAAATATTTTATAGCTCTGCAAATGAAAGAAATGCAATAGAAACCATTATAGGTCAAGCTTATTTTACAAATATATAAATGTAAACAGCATTATTCTGTTTTTAACTGATTACTTCTTATAAATACAAGGGATATACTGTATTTAGTACTGTACTGAATATATTGTATTCACAAAACTTGAGAGATAAACACTCCCTTTCAAGTAGTAACAAGTACTTGCCATACAAACTCATCTGGAGTATGCATAAGCACTACTTTATAGTTCTTCCCATAAATACAAGCACTTCCCAAATGATCTCTCCCATTGTACTCATAAGCACTTCCCGTACACAAGTTTTATTTCAAAAAATATTTTACTGTAATATTTCCATAGTGTATGAAATGTCAAGTAAACATGATGAGTGGATTTATTGTGCATTTTCTCTTTTGTCTTTCCCCAAAGCCTGTTTGTCTTATGTTTTGATTTTGATTATGCATTACCTTCTCCTGCATTGTTTTGTTTCTCTTCCATTTATTTTCCTTTTTCTTTACAGATTCAAATCCCTTTGGAGAAGGCTGGGCATCTGCCACTCAGGCTAGAAAACTCTCACCCTCTGCCCATCTGGGGATATCCATACAGAGTTAGGGTAGAAACCCTGGTCCTGCATGCAGTTCAGGACATAGCCTCTGTAGATATCCATACAGAGTTAAGGTAGAATCTCTGGTCCTAAATGCAGTTTGGGACATAGCAGCCTCGCAAGCCTCACTGGAAGGGGGGTTTGGAGCTTGGTAGACGATCTACTGGTGGAGGCAGAGGACAGATGAATTCAGCCAGTAGAATCTTCTCCTCAGTGTGTTGAAGACATGCTCTACCAGCTAATGTTGACCACCACACCAAGACAGACCTCTACGCTCTTAACATCGGGGTCCACCACTGCAACACCATCTGTCAATGGACATGTTTGAGGCACTTGAACTGGAACTCCTGCTGGCACTTTCACAGACCTGCTTCCCTTATCCTTTCTCTTGCATCATCTTACAAGTATACGACCCACACAACCATTTCATATAAAAAATATTTGAAAAAATTGGGTCTATCCCCCAACAAAAACATAGTATCCATCCTCTCCTAACTCCTAACTCCAGCACAAGCCTTCTTGCTGTTTTTCTTGTGTGTTTCCCTCTTTGTTTGTACCCTTTTTCAATATATTCAATATCCCCCTTTCTATGCTTTAATGAAACCATCCAGGTGTCCAAAAATGATATCACTATATAAAGCATTATAAACCTTGTTTCTTTTAAAGAAAATCAGTTTTAATTACTGCACAGTCTGCAGCTTTCCTTAAATGTTCTAAGCATGACTGCACTTAGCCACACTTGCCCACAATATTAAAAAAATAAATAAATAAAAATAAATAAATAACTAAATAAATAACATGAACCCTCACACTTTTGTGAAGCAATTTACAAATTATTAATGCTGAACTTTATACAACTTACTCTTTTGTGATAAGTGGATGTGTTTTCAAAAAAGGGTTTGCTTTTCCTTATTTGCTGCAAATGTCTTTTGCTGACCTTATTTTCATATCTGCATAGTGCCACCACTTGCAAATAATCTTATGTCATTAATAATGCCCCAGACTATGAATACAGGCCTTAATGTCTTCTGTAAGCAGTACTGCCATCACATATATGGATAAAATCATTGTTGCCATTGACACCAATCCTCTTTATCCCATTTTTATATGAGGGATTGGTATCTGGGCTTTCCTATTTTTTTTTTTTTTAGTCAGGCCTTCCAGTAAACTGTCTGGTTTTATTTTCTCAGGGACTGACTGAGTTGATATTCTTGTGGCATATATATATATATATATATATATATATATATATATATATATATATATATATATATATATATATATATATATATATATATATATATATATATATATATATATATATATATATATATATATATATATATATATATATATTATATTATATATATATATATATATATATACATACACAATTATCATATGCAGAGATCTTTAAGGTAAGGAAAATATACAGGGGGGTTCAATAAATCCTATATGGTCATTTTTCACTGTGTGACATGAAGATGGGCATGGACACTTTTGGATTTGGTAAGCACCATTTAACAGCGCAGACCAACTCGCAAACAAGGTAAATACTGTGGCATGCTAATTATAGCATAAGCAGCTGAATCACATGCTATTTAACAAGTCCAACATGGAGGAGCTATTCAATAAGCTATAAAGCAACCATATAGACTCTGGGTAGGCTTTTCCTGTGAATTCCAAAACTTTTGGAATACAGCCATGGAAAGGAGTCTACATGGACAGAATATAAAGAAAAAAATAAAGAAAAAAGGGGGATATTTGTATAGAACTGTCTTTAACATGTGACACCGGACACATATTTCAGTTAGATAGGCTGGACACAACAAAAAGACAGAAACAATAGCAACATAATCCTTTTTTGCACCATAACAGAAAATGCAGCTTTTCCTCCACCCCCAAATTAACAACCAAATGACACATTTGGCTAAGAAAGCATTATTGAAATGCTAAAATTGGTATGAAATGACCTATCCCTGAAACATGTCTGCAGATTTAAGAAATGCCCTGACAAACTTGCCCATGCCATCAGTACACTTGTAAATAATGCAAACAGATAAAAGTGGAGAAGCGTGTGCTAATCAAAATAAATATAAAAAAATTAAACAGACTTTTCATAGTTACATGTCAGCATATGCAGTATGCAGTTGATGAAATGCAGACATATCTTCTCAAAATCTGTAGTCCTCTGTGCAGATATATCCCAAAATAATATCTTATCTTCTGTGTTCAAGACATAACAATTCATCTCTCCTTCAGTGTCCCTAGCTACACGGTTGCTGTTTGGTGTAGATTCAAGGCTATCAGCATGGTGAATATGCAAATGAGGACTGAAATCATTAGAACAGCTGAATCCCAAATACTTGGCTCCGTGTATCTGACATAAACATAGTGCAGGCACTCCCTCAGTGTTTGTGCTTAATGGAGGGCAACTGTGAAATAATTACATCAGGTGGGTGTGTCATGTTAGATTTAAAACGTGTTACATGTATATCTGTCAAGGTTGGAAATGCAAGTAAGCAGTGCACAATTCACAGGTTCCAACCTCCTTTTCATTTGTTGGCAAATTGTGTTTTCTTTGTCAATTTTTGTTATTTTTTACTTTTTGGCCATTGTTTGCATGATGTGGTGCTTTGCACAATCACAGGAAATGGAGGATTGAATGGAAGGTTTGGCTGTGGTTATCTCATTTGCTTGGCATTGTGTGGTGGGCAAAAAGGAGGATACATTAAGAATGATTAATACATAAGGGAATGTCATGTAACTATTCCAATGGCAGCATTGCTAAAATCTGACAGTTAGTATTGCGTCTCTGGAATCCACCTGCTACTTAATTAACTCTGTGACAGCATGTGTTAATGCCATGATACTTTCCTTTTTTATGGCTAGATGATACTGGGTTTGAATACAGGTATATAAATACTTTAAAATACTTTTCATTACAGAGTAATAAATTCAATGACATGAATTGTTAATACAAGATGAGTTGCTATGTGTTGGCATAGTGCAGGGGTGTTAAGTGGCATTGAATGGGAGCAACTGCACCTGTTTGCCACTGCTCACCATTGGTGCACAATGAGTACCTCTGCACAAACATAGAGCCCAAAATGTGTAGGGAACCATTGCTTCTGCAGCATTGCTAAACACTGACAGTTAGTATTGTGTCTGTAGAATATACCTCCTACTTAACTGACTCTGTGGCTGCATGTGTTAATGCAGTTAATGCAGAAAAACATAACTACTTTGGGGCCAGATGGTACTGACTTTGAACACAACTGTATCTAAAGCATTTAACTACTTTTGCTTTACCATTGCTGTACATTGGTATGTGATGAGCACCATCACACAATAATGCATTAAAGATAATAAATGGGGATGAATAAGGCAGTGATGAAATAGGGACCAACCAGGGGGAAAACAAATGGAAAGCAATGGAGGAATGTGCAAGAGGGAGGTAGGAAAGAACCATAGCTATCCATAGCTATCCATAGCTATCCATAGCTATCCATTTCTACAACAGGAAAAACTGATAATATATGCAGAATATAAGCTGAATTTGGGCTGCCAACTCTACAGAGGGGTGACCACAATGTAATCATGTTGTATAGCCAATTGGACTGAATTAAGTGTGTCAAGAAGACACATGTGTGAAACGGAGAGCTATGTATGGGATATTTTTTTGTGCGACAGGTGCTCTTTTTTGAGAGGGGGAGAGAGGAATGTTGGGGAAGGGGCATAGGTTTGTCTGGATCTGGTAAGTTGGGTAGGTCAGGAAGCAATTGCATGCAGACAAGACAAGCAAGACAAGAGATTTGGATGTGATGGACACAAGAGGTTGGGGACACCATGAATAGGGTGAGGGTGGGGACATCCAAATGGGTGACAGTGAGAATCAAGTCCTCACCCACAAGACTGCCATCAGTGTCACCTCACTCTGCCACTGGCTAGAGTGCTTGACATTTCCTTCTCCTCCTTCTGGTACTATGTAAAATGAGGGAAAGTAGCCTCTCCAGCTGGCGTAGGCATGCACCGATAGTGATGTGCACAACCCTACACACCATCTCTGGCAATGCGGTGCAGGTGATAAGCTCACTAACTCTACCACTGCTCCCAGATGGAATCACTGGACTATGCTCAGGGCAGGACTACCTATTTGCATGATCGTAAGTGGTGTGCAACAGTGGCAAGCAGTGAGAAATGACATAATTGCAGTTATGTGGGTTATTGGAGGTATAGGCAGTTGTGCATGTTTGTTAAGCAAATGTGATGGCCATGCCAGTCCAGATAGCAGAAAAATACTTAAAGGGATATAGTACGCAGTATAGCTACTGTCATACATTTGATAATAATGTGGTAATACATGATGGGAATTGGGACAAAACCTCTATGGAATATGCTGTATTTGAACCCAGTGCCATATGTATGGCAGTCTTACACTTATACCTGTTGTAACAAGAAGGGTGAGAGAGCAGTTGTCTATGTTGCAGTTCATTGCTATAAACTGCAATGTCACAACAGTAAAACAAATGTTGCACACCCTGTATCTAGAATTCAGAACCATCCATACTCTAGCCGTATGCTTAATATTTGTTGCTACAGGACAAATTACATGACATCAATGGCATTAATTGAATGCATCTGACTTCTATTTGTAGTTGTCAGGCAAATCCTGGCCAAAAAAGACACTACACAAAGACAGAAAAGGAAAAAAGAAAACAGAGGCAAGTAGTTAAAATGAGGAAAATCAATGTATGACATATAGACAAGAAAATGATGGCCTTAGCCCTCTTTGTCACAGAAACAGCTATGCAGCAAAAACTGAAGTTATTCTTCACACAACCAAGATGTGAGACAAGATGTTGGCAGGCCTGTGTAGGTTTACAGCTTCATAGATTCATACGAGGGTACTACCATAATGACCCTAGGTAGGTTCATATGTTCATAGGAAGTTACTAGGCTAATGGCCCTAGTGCCTTTTCAAGCCTATCCAAGTCATACCATTGTTCCCTTATAGACCAAGATATCCAGTCCATATCTGTGAATCCATGATTAGCACTGATTGCCCCTGTGTAAGAGCGACATAGGTGAAACCCCCAAGGCAAATTTACAATTTCCCACCCAATTGTCCAAGTAAACCATGCAATGCCTTCTTGGACCTACTTGATTCACTCAGTGCTTAAATAGGGTCATTGATGATCTCAGTTTTATGTGAACTGGGAGTTTGTTCCATAGGGGTGGCAGTCTCTGGGAGACATATCTGTCTCTCCAGCATGTCCTGTTGATGTCGCAGGCTAGGTAATAGTCCCTAGACCAAGTGAGTCTTATCCCATGTGACTTGTGGAGGTGCAGCATTTCCTTTAAGGCAGGGTTTGAGACTGCTCTGTAGACCAGGCACAAGTTGCTTCTCAGCAGTCTATATGATAAAGAGTACAGTGACAGGGCCTCCAGTCTGTCCATGCAGGCCATGTGCTGAAATCCCTGGATTTTCAGGGTGATAAACATCTTAAGTCTCTTCAGCTGCTGCAGGTCTCTGGTGAGGTACGTGGAAAAGGGAGCATTGTACTCTATTATTTGTCTGATGAGGGATGAGTACATTGGAGTTATAAAATCCTTAATGTTATGTTGGATGCTCTGCCCTTACATATGAGGTATGCAGTGTAAAAAGCCTTCCTTACTCTGTGGACACATGATGATTAATGTTGCTATCAACCTGCATTCCCAAATCTCTTGACATTGGGTTGGAACTTAGGGGAGTACTATTAATAGTGTAATTTGCAAGACATCTCCTTTTCTGAAAGGGATAAGAATGCATTTGTTTGGGTTAAGTTTAAGTCTGTGGCTTTGGTAAAACTCATTTATGTATATAAGCCCATTTTGTAGTATGTTGACATTGTTTGGGGATTCAATGATTTCGCCCAGTTTGCAGTCATCTGTGAACCTGGTGAGCAAGAGGCCATCTGTTTCACCTGAATTTTTGAGAAATAGATTCCAAACAGTAGGAGGACCAGCACAAATTATTGTGGAACACCACTGGTAACAAGTCTGCTGGTAGAGATGGAATCCCCAACTATAAATGTATGCATTCTTTTGGTGAGCCAGTTGCCTATCCATCTAATGATATATGGGTTAATCCCCAGCTGGGTGAGTTTCTCAATGATGCCTGAGTGGGGAATTGTGTCATAGCCCTTGGTCAAGTTGAGATAGGCAGTATGTATTGATTTGCCTTCATCTAGGGCTTTGGTGACACTCTTGAAGAATTCCACTAAGTTTAACAGGCATGATCTAGCCTTAATGAAGCCAAACTGGATCAAGTCAAGAGTTTAAAGGCCACCAATGTCCTTATTTATAAGGTCCAAGATGATTCTCTCCATAGCCTTATAGACAAGGCTGGCAAGGCTTATAGGTCTGTAATTTCCTAGGTCACTTCAGGACCCCTTCTGTGCAAGGGGATTACTGTTGCTATTTTCCACTGTGCCAGGACAAACTCAGTACTTAGACTGCAGTTGAAGCGAGTGCCAAGTGGTTCTGCTAACTCTTGCTTTAGACCATTTAGTAAGCAGCCCAGGATGTTATCTGGTCCCATAGGGGTTGTGTTTTTGACCTTGGTGAGTGTGGCTATGACCTGTTCTTTGGAGATGAGAGGTAGACAACTGGTGACAGTTATGCTTTGCGGTATGATTGCTGGAGACAGGGGTGTGAAATATTTGCCAAACCTGTCTGCTAACAGGTTAGCAACATCCTCAAGTTCAGTATGAGTGGTACCGTCACTTATGAATTCGGTGCAAAGCTGGACCTTTCCATTTACATTACAGAAATAGCTAAGGAATACTTTGCGATTATCCTTAGCTCTGGATACTAATTTAGGTTTGTAATTAGTATTAGAGGACTTTACAAGATGTCTAATTTGCTTGTTCAAGCTATGGAGGGTGTTCTTCTGCTGAGACTGTTCCCTGTTATTCCTGGACATCATTTTCTTTCTTTTGTTGTATAATCTATTTATGCTAGATATCCACCATGGTGGCCTGTTTTTTCATGAACAAGTTTTGATCTGTTCTGGTATAGCTATGTCTATACACATGTAAAAGTGTTTATACAGGGCATTTGTATACACCTCTGTATAGGACTCTTTACTGTCAGTGGTGGCAGGAAGCTTGAAACTGTTTATTCCATCACTTAGGAGGCTATAGTTTGCTTTGGAGAAAATTTTCAACCTTTTTAATCCTGGGGGGAGAATTGGGTATGATTGTTACATTGAATGTTACTGATTTATGGTCAGACCTTACTATGGATGGTCTCACACATGGAGTGGTGCAGAGATCTCCCATGTTGGTGAGTGTTAGGTAAGGACATTCAAGCTCCATGGGGGGTGCAGACTAACTGTTCCAGAGCATTTATGTTTACAAAGTGCAGGAACTTTAGGGTGAGTGTATTTGAGCTCATCTATGTATCCCAATCAATGGAAGGATAGTTAAATTCCCCCATGCCTAGGGTGTCTGTCTGTGTTATGAATGACTCAGGTAGGAAGGCATTGTATGGTTTTCATGGTTCATATTGCTGGACCTGTAGCTAACAAAGAAGTGGAGGTGGTCTTTCCTACAGTTAGTTGGAAATGGAGTAACTCTAGGGAGTAGTACTGTTTAACCAGTTTTGAGGTGTATTTGTCTTTTATGATGATGGATATACCTCCTCCTCCTTTGGTTCTCTCACATTCATTTTACAGCCTGAAGGTGTGGAAGGCATTAGAGCTTTTCATGACCAGAGTACTTTTTGTGACTATAAACCATGTCTCTGTGCACAAACCTCAACATCTCCACAAGTAAGAAGTGTCTCCATTGAGTGTAGTTTCTGATTTAGACTCCAAGCATTAAGGAGCATAACCCTGAGTTTGTCCTTTGAGGATATTTTATGTCAAGAATATTGTTCTTATGACATTGCCTAAAAAAGCAATATGGAGGAAGCAAGTACATTGGCCAGTAATTGAAAGGCAAGAGATGGCAGATGAAGGCCATCCCTGGCAAGGCAGCATGATCTGCTGACCATATTATCCCAGGCTGATAAATACTGGATCACCTAGATTGACTCCAGTTGCTAAGCCAATTGCTGAAGTTGATAATTATTTTGTTCATATTGAGGCATCATCCTGGTGAGGGTAGAATGCTGTTAGAGCTACAGACATACCTGTCTATGACACATAATCTAACAGCTCAGTTATATCTCTCTTCATATAGTCTAGTGAGGTATGTCTCAAGTCATTTACTTCAACATGGAGTACGATAGATGTGTAACTGTGCTTATTGTTGAGAGGCTTGAGTGCGTGCATGACTTTGTGGATCCAGGCATCTAACAGGCAGCTGACCGTGACTTTCTCCTTCTACAACCTGGAGAGGGGGACATCTGTGTGTCTCACTATGGATTCGCCTATGACCAAGACATTGGTTTTTGGGTGTTTGCCCTTAAGGGCTTAATGGGTGAGATAATGATGCATTTGTTTTTATATGTAGCGGGTTCCATTGGGACTGCAATGTGTACTGAAGGCTTGCATTTGTAAGGTCTTTGCGCTTTTGATAAGCTACTAATGAGTACCTCCGTGTATATGGGTTTATGTGTTGTGCACTTGATTTGTTGAGGAGGTGAAGTGTGTGTGCTGGCAGCCTGTTTGGTATCTGGTTTGTTGTTACCGGAGAAACAGAGCATTTCTTCTAGATTCATTGTATAGTTGCATCTCTCCCATATTGTATTTGTAAGTTTTATAAGTACATGGTTATCTCTATGCATGATGCAATAGAAATCTAGCTGTGTAAAAACACAAATACCCATATTAAGCATATTTAGATGGTCATTGTTAGCAGAGCAATTTTGTGAGCAGCAACAACTGGGCCTGATATGAGGGACATAGTGCCACCCCATAGGTGACTTTACAATCACCCAATCAGTAGTGAAGGTTGTCCTTGAATGTTTAAATTTTTGTTTTATTTTGTTACATGTCATCAAAATGAGTCAATTTCATTCATGTGTACCACATCACAAAATGCTCCACAGCACAGCTGTGTAGGCCTTCCCCAGAAGATCTGCCTGCCCCCACTTGAACAGCTTCAGCACAGTTGTTCAGCACATCTGGCAGCCAACCTGGCAGCACCACCTCTGCTGATCCTATACTACCAGCACCCTCAGGTAGTCCTGCCATGGAGGAGAGTCCAGTGGTTCCCTCCGGGAGGATTGGCAGAGGTGGTGAGTTTATCAACTGCACCAAGTTGCCAGGGATGGTGCATAGCATTGTGCACTGCACTATTGCTGCATGCCTACCCTGTCTGGAGAAGCTGAGCTCCCTCATTTTATGTAGTATCAGGAGGAGGAGAAGGAGATGTCAAGTGCTCCAGCCAGTGGTAGAGTGAGGTGACAGTGATGACAGTCCTGTGGGTGAGGATTCAATTCTCACTCTCTCCCAGCTTGATGACCATGGGTCCTGGATGTCCCTACCTTCACATCATCCATGGTGTCCACCGACCTCTTGTGTCCATCACTGTCCATGTCTCTTGTGTTGTTTTTCTTGTCTGTCTGCAATTGCTTCCTCACCTGCCCAACTTACCAGACCCAGACATACCTATGTCCCTTCCCCAGCATTCCTCTCTCTCTCTTTCAAAAAAAAATTTGCACTTTTCCCACAAAAACGCCTCTCTGGAGGTGACAGTTGAAATTCAGCTAATATTCTGCATATATTATCAGATTTTATTGTTAAGGAAATGAATAGACATGGCTATTTCATATCTCCCACTTGCACATTCCTGTATTGCTTTCCATTTGTTCCTCCTGCTTCTTGCTCCCCATTTCACCACTGTCCTATCTTACCCATTTCTTTTCTTTAATGTAATATTGTGCAATGGTGCATATTGCATACCAATGTGCAGCAATGATAATGCAAAGTAGTTAAATGTAATAGAGACAGTTCTACTCAAACCCAGTACATCTGGCCCCAAAAAGCAAAGTATCTCTGCATTAACTGCATTATCACATGCTGTCACAGAGTCAGTTTAGTGGCAGGTATATTCCAGGGACTCAGTACTGTCAGACTTTAGCAATGCTAGAGAAGTAATGGATCCCTTTACTGTTTGGGCTCCATGTTTGCATGGAGCTGTGCATCACTCAATAATGGTGAACAGCTGCAAAAAGGTGCTGTTTTCCCATGCAGTGCCACTTAACACAGCTGCATTATGCCACCACACACAAACACATCTTGTATAAACAATTCATGTCATTCCATTATCACTCTGTAATGAGAAGTATTTTAAAGTATGACAAACACGTATATCCAAACCCAGTACCATCTGGCTCCAAAAAGGAAAGTACCACTGCATTAACACCTGCTATCACTGAGTCATTTAAGAAGCAGGTGTATTCCAGAGACTCAATAGTAAGTGTCAGACTTTAGCAATGCAGCTCATGTTTGCTCACTGCTTAGCAGTGCACAAACATGTATCTCACATGTGTATGTACTTTACTAACCATTGCTCAAACCCACTGCTTGACACACTATAAAAATGCATATATTATGCTGTATTACTGATGTTTACTATCCATTTCTGCGGTATGACATGAAATTATGTAGAAAAATTACAAGCTGAGGGTCATATCTAACTATATGTTACATATTTAGAATACATCCATGTGTTGGCACCCTCCAAGCATTGCAACCCTTGTGCCTCTGTACTTTTTCCATACATATATCAACCACACTACAAAATGTAATATAAAGTGTTCTGTGCTAGCAATGCACATCAATGTGGTAAGATACAGAACTACAACATTGACCCATGTGCCTAAAAATCCTTATCTGGAAGGCTAGTTCAGGAATTAGCATGGACCGCATCCACAGAGACATAGTGATCTTCAACACACCTGACCCTACACATTTTGGTTTTGTGAAGGATAGATCTTCCTTACTGACCCTTGTGGACTTCTTGGATACTGACCCCAAAGACCTGGATGAGGGATAACAGGACATAATGCCTATTTTGAGTTATCCAAGGCCTTTGACCTATCCCCAATTCATGTCTCATAGTCAAAATATCCTATCTGGGAATTAGGCCATGCAGTACTAGATGGATAGCCAACTTACTCAATGACAGAACACGCAGTCTGAAAAATGAGGCTTGCACCTCCAGCACTAGCTCACTCCCCAGACGAATACCACAAGGATCTGTGCTGGGCCCTCAACTGTTTGGGAAATACTTCCCTGAACCACAGGCAACAGTAGATGACCTGTGGTTTACCAAGTTTACAGATGACTGTTAACTGGATGCACTCATATAGAGTTGCCCAACGAAAGTAACATATTACACTAGGGGCTGACACAGACTGATGATTGATGACAAACTTACACACTGAACTTTAAGCATACACTGACTGTTTGTCACTTTTGTCAATGAATTACCCCTACTAATTGTGATATACATAGCACTCCAATGTCAAAAACAGTTTTGCGAGATTGAGAACATTTGTTGCTAGCAATCTACATTTTCATCACTATGTGCCCATAGTGGTGATACACACAATCTGCAATGTGCAAATCATACATATGGCCATCAAATCCAAGGCCAGGGTAGTCATACCTCTGCTGTACTCTACTCTTATTACACCAGTAATGGAGTACAATGCTCACATCTCTCTGTACCTCACTAGGCACCTGCAGCAATTGGAGAGAACACAGGGTTTTGCCTGGGAGACTCCAAGGCTGCCAAACATGACATACATGGAAAGACTGCCATACCTGTAACTGTACTCGATATCATGAAAGCTGCTGAGAGGTGACTATGGCTGCCTTCCATAGCAGTCTCAGACCCTGCCCTTCTGTAAATGATGGACATCTGCAATTCAAATGGGACAACAATAATTTGCCATAGAGTTCTCAACCTAGGCTGTGACATAAACAGAACATGCTGGAGAGACAGATATATCCCACAACAATTCACACTCCTCTGTAATAGGCTCCCACCATATGTGAAGCAGTGCTCCTCAATGACCCTGTTCAGACGCAACCTTGACATCTGGTTGGGTGATTGTAAAGACACCTCTGGACTGACACCTATGTCCCTCATGGACAGGGCCAGTTGGTGCCACTCACAAACACAGTCTGCTAAAAACAACCATCCAACTATGCTCAGTAAGGGTACTCATGCTTTTACACAGCTAGGCTTCTAAACACCCTGGTGATATTAGGCTAGTAACCTCATATGAACCTATGAAGCTATGTGCCTATGCAGGCCTCCCAACCTTTTGTCCCCACATGTCCTGCTGATGTCATCTACAATAAGTTCACTTGCACTCTTGAATAAATCAGACTTGTGCTGTGGCACTAGCATTAAGTACTATTTTCTGTAGTATGTGTACTTAGGTAGGGTTTCTGTTCTCACTCCAGTCAACTTGGTGTGTGTGTGTGTGTGTGTGTGTGTGTGTGTGTGTGTGTGTGTGTGTGTGTGTGTGTGTGTGTGTGTGTGTGTGTGTGTGTGTGTGTGTCTAGACAACAGAGTAGAAGTGTGTATCCCACAGTAACTGCTCTAAAACCATGCAATGAACGTATTTTGATACTTGGTCATGCGTACACATCCATTTCATACAAGCCTCCTAACCTTTTGTCTCCTGCATGGCCTGCTGATTTCATCTACTATAAGTTCACCTGCACTCCTGCATAAATCAGACTTGTGCTGTGGTTTGCATTAAGTAATGTGTTCTGTAATCCATTTCCTTAATAAGTAGGTTTCTGTTCTCAATTAGGTCAACTTGGTGTGTGTGTGTGTGTGTGTGTGTGTGTGTGTGTGTGTGTGTGTGTGTGTGTGTGTGTGTGTGTGTGTGTGTGTGTGTGTGTAAACAGTGCAGTAGAAGTGTGTATCCCACAGTTACTGCTCCAATGTTATGCAATCATAGTATTTTGATATTTTCTTATGCCTACGTATCCATTTCATACAGGCATCCCAGCCACTTGTCTCTGACATGAAGTGCTGATGTGATATTCTCATTGCAGTCAATGTGTGTGTGTGTGTGTGTGTGTGTGTGTGTGTGTGTGTGTGTGTGTGTGTGTGTGTGTGTGTGTGTGTGTGTGTGTGTGTGTGTGTGTGTGTGTGTGTGTGTGTGTGTGTGTGTGTGTGTGTGTGTGTGTGTGTGTGTGTGTGTGGGTGTGAGCCCTTCCTTGTCATTGCAGACAGCATGTTACACCAGCATGTGGGACACTGTTATCTTCTCATCAACAAGCACTGCTGATGTCATCAGCTATAAAGTGTCTCACACTCCAAGTCAGGCTTCAGCTGTGACACTTGTGTAAAGTGCTGTGTTCTGTAGTCTGTGTAGTTAGATAAGGAGGGGTTATAGTCTCACTGAAGTCCTCTTGATGTATGTGTGAGCTGCTGCTTAACATTACAGATATTTTACACCAGTATGTGGGACACTGTTATTTTCTTCTCAACAGACACCGCTGATGTCATCACCTATATTGCATTTTTGGATATGCCGTACTCCCACCAGGGCAAGTTGAGAGACTGGCCTGGGGGCCAGGCAGAAGTCACCTCATCCTATACAATAATGTTTATAATGATATGGCTTTTAATCTATCCACACATATCATGGCATGGTGTGTAGCCCCTGTGTTATCTTGCTGAGAAAGCCCTGCAGTATCTCTAGCTGCTGTATGTGTCTGGTGAGGTACATGTAAAAAAGAGCATTATACTCTATTAGTACTGTAATAAGATTTTGACTACAGTGCTGGCATACAGTCCTAAGATCTCAAAATGATGGTATGACTTATGATGTGCACAACACTGGTTTTCAATAGCAGTCTGGACACTTGGTGGTCAAAGTTCAGATTGCTATCTAAATGTGTTCCCAGTGCTTACATCACTGGGTTACTGCATAGCAGGACTGTTATCAGTGCTGTGATTAACATGGATCTCCACTGTTCATATGGACAGCATTACAAACACACTTTTCTGCATTTATTTGTACATCACGTGCCTTTGTCACTATTTAGTTGTGAGTGTTAGCTTCTCTTGTACTCTGCTGTTACCACTGTTGAAGTCAATGATTGCATGCAATATGTAATAATCAGTAAACTTGGTAAGCCAAAGTCCATATACTTTAGCTTGAACTGTTGAGAAATAGAGTTCAAACAGTGAAGGGCCAAGCACAGATCCCTGGGGTTTACCAAAGGTGGCAGTTCTACTGGTACAAATTGGTTTATGAACTTTTACATGACGTGTTCTGTCCGTAAGCCAATTGTTTAAACATCGACTGAAATAAGATTTAATCCCAGCTTGGGGATTTTCCCAATAATACCTGTATGTGTGATTGTGTCACAACCCTAGGCCAGATCACAGTAGGCAATATGCACTGTCTTACCATCATCCAGGCCAGTCACATGGAATCAATGTACTATGACAACATCACAGATCACCTATGACATGACCTAGCACATACACCTTCTTCATATGGTTGGATACACAGTTCAAGACACCCTCCACATGGGCTATGTTCCCATACAAGGGTGTACATCAACATGCATTCACCTGAGTTGGAGCGACAGCACCTGATGCATGCATGTATAGAGACATCCTGAATCTCGCTGACTGTGAGATAGACCAACATTTCATCATGGACCTCTTCTACATGTACACTAGTAATATTACAAGCATTTGCAACAGACCAGTGTAAGTTGTTACTGCTATATCAGGTCTGTTACATCTGATAGTTCTCCTCAAAGAGGTCATTGAGGGCATGCATGGTGACAACATTATCATCATGAGAAACTTTAATAGGTCAAAGCATTTGACAGTAAACCACACTGAGGTATTCAATCAACACTGTCATATATGGCAATAAGTAGCTATATCACCAAATGGGTAGACCAGTGTATGACATAAGTGATATCTCACTATGGCAAAATGTGTGAAGTGGCATATATCTCATGTCCAATGATTAGGTCAGTACATCAGGGGTGTCTGCTTGGCCCTTTCCTGCCCATTAGTTAAGCAATGGGCATCACAGATGAGATTCACATGCTGTGTCCAAACAACTGCATGAAGAACTACAGTTTGTGGGCAATCATATCCTCCAAGTGTGATACTGGTATAATACAGACAGTATCAGCACATTTCAGAGACTGCTGCCAAGGCTATAAAACACCTGCATTGATGAGCTACATAATGGGATTTGCTGAATCAGGAAACAGACAAACCACCAAAGTATAATGTGGAAATCACACCCTATAATTAGACCAGTAGGTATATGACCTGTGTCGAGGGGTAGAGGGTAAGAGTTACATCCATCAGCATGTGGTGACAGTGCTGACTACTCCCCTGAATGTAACACAAGTACTGGGTATGTGAAGAACATGCACATCGGAGGCCATACTAACTTGATGGTTCCCAGCGTTCATCACACAAATAACTGTGTACAATGCACCCTAATTCATGTACCTGCCTACACATCTTCCAGTGATGTGTAACTGAAGTGTATCACCTTTGTCACAGCGAGCTGTCACACAGCATATTGGTCATACCTAGGTATTCTTTCTGTGGAATATACATGACTGTCTGATGGTGCTGAACACCAATTAAGTTGTTACAACAGATACATTTGTGCTCCCTGTTCTGCTTATGCACACACTACATACATAGGTGTTTGACAGCATTAATGGCATGTATATCATTTGTGACATTGTGGATTGTGCCATACATATATGCCATGCACAAAAGGCAACTAGCCTGTATTGCCCATACAGTCACAAACTGATATAGCAGTGTCCCTCCTAACACCTCCTGCAGGTATTACATTACCAGGACAGTGTGCATGGTTACCCTCATAGAGTGTGGATTTATCATAATAGTTGTCAAGTGTGTGTGTGTATGCAGGCTAATCTCTTATCTCTCCATATCACATAGGTTATGGCAGAGGCATGGGATTAGTAGTGGTATTATTTTGATACTGTCCATAAGTGTGGTTGGTTCTTGGAATGTTTGCCATGATCCTTTACCTGTGGCTACCTTGCTGGAGACCTATGCTGAGAGTACACTCATATTCAGGTATATCAGTTTGCACAGCTTCCCAATATGCACTCTACCCCCAACTGTATTTCAGATCCCTGGTAGATGTCCTCTGCATTATTCATGTAAATATGCTTATCTCATGCACACACATCCTCCCCATTGTTGTCACCTTGTGTGACAGTCACAGAAAACACATTTTCACTGTACAGTCCATACTGTACCATATAGATATGTGCTTGGTGTTGCTGCTAAAGCCGTCTTCCACTGACATGCCCTCCTCTGCTGTGAATAAGGGAGTTTCACCTGTACTCTTTCCCTGTGTTCATTCCTACAATTCACCTGTGTGTCCCTATTCAATACACACACTTCCCTTGTGTGATCCTTTTACATGGCAATCCCATGTCCTGTTACAGATCATTAAAACAACTTCAGTACAGAATGCCAGAAATGGGATATCACAATACTCTGCATTGTAGTTACACTGTCCTGTACTGTGTTTGGACCATGTACTTTACATGTATACCTCTCAACTATCCAGATATTCCCAGGATGTCCAGATATATTCCTTATCAAATACAATATATTGCTTTCTGACATATCACTGAGATGATCTCTGAATTGATGTGACTCAATATTACATACATTTAAGTGCATACCTCTTAACTGTCCTGATCTGTGCAGAATGTTGTTTTTGTCTGATATTTGTACTCTTTTCCTGATAACATTTTTTTTTCCTGGCAAATCACTGTCATCTCATTGCAAAGTGCTGTCAGAAACTGATGACTGACATTTGAGTTTCAAATGTCATGCTCTTCAGAAAGTTCATGCTAATGCACAACCTATATATTCTATATATTTCCTATGTTTGAAAGTACAATATTAAAAATCTGTCCCTATTTCTGTTCCTTTTTTATGGCTTTGTCCAGATTTCTTGTTCTACAAGGTTGAGAATGTAACATTCTAACACATTCTTATGTGACATCTATGTCAAATATGTCCCTATCACTGGTTATTTGTCCTCTCATTAGGTTTGCCTCTGTGCAGATGTGTTGCATGAACAGAATGAAAGTTATTTGTAAAGCCCGGGTGATCACTGTGGCATTTCATGCAAATCTGCACACTGTAGGTGCTCTGCTTTACATGGAATTAATATCCACATTTTCTTACAAGGTTTAATGGCCAGCAACACTGTTGTGAGCAAAGAAACCTAGCTTATGCATACTGCGCCTCATTAATATGTATTGCACATTGTTGCATGACACTCACCATCATGTTAACATGTAAACTCTATGTAGGTTCTGTGAGAAGCCTACATGGAGTCTATTGAATCCTAGGGATAATATATCACTTCATCCTTCATCTATTTGCAGAGAATTGATATGGAATTTATTTTTTTATATTTATTTATTTTCTTTTATATTGAGCAAAAAGACAGCTTTTGCACTTTTTACTTTCACCTTCATCATCAGACTGTTCAACTTTTCCTTGCTTTCAGCAATCAGAGCAGTATACTCCAAATATCCTTGGCTGTTAATTTTTCTGCAGCAATTTTAATTTCAGCATCTAATTTATTTAACCCAGCATTTAGTATGGTGCATTTTGCATACAAAGTGAATAAGTAGGATAACAATAGCCTTTTCATGTTCATTTCTCAATCTTCAGGAACTCAATTATTCTATATTTGTTTATA
This sequence comes from Protopterus annectens, assembly GCF_019279795.1. Lineage (NCBI taxonomy): Eukaryota > Metazoa > Chordata > Ceratodontiformes > Protopteridae > Protopterus > Protopterus annectens. The sequence goes on from NC_056725.1 coordinate 1,463,693,401, forward strand.
TTATGTTGTATTTTTATACATATCAACAGGAGGCAAATACATGAACCTCTATCCCCATTTATACCATATATTCATAAACTACATTGCAGTTGCAAACCAAATTAGTACTAAGTTATAACAAATGGGAAATTATTACCCCAGGAATAAAATTCAAAAATATATTCTCTGTTGTTTTGCCTTGACCTTAAATATTATATTTTTTTATTAATAGACTTGGCTAATGCCTACAATTTGAGTTCCAGAAAATGACCTGGCATCTAAACTTCTTTTTATGAATGACTTAAAACTATATAGCTTATCAGTCAAGCAATTGGAAGTACAATTTAAAATAGTTAAAACTGAAAAGTTATTTAATGAAGACTGATAATGGTGCCTGCTGCTGGATGCAGCTTCTTCTTGCTGAAACTAAAGTCTGATAATGCACTGAACTTTGCAGACTATCACGTTTTCAGCACTGTATTATGTGCAATACTAATAAAATAACTTGATTATTCAAAAGACAACACGTACAATAATGTCACAGTTTACAGTTTTTAATGTACCAGGTTTAACTTTTTAACACAGATATGAATGATACCTCAGAACAAACATGTTCCTACATGTACCAGATCTAACAAAAAAATCAGATTTAACATCATACACTTTCAATGTCCTTTAAATACATTTTTTATGAAAGCAGTCTTTGGAATTTACAGGCTGTTGGGAACTTTCAAGGTCAGTACTTTGGTATTTGTCTAATGTCATACAGTCTGGTCATTGTATTCTGTTTCAAAGTGAATAATATTAAACTTTTAGGTAGTCTTTTCTGTTAGGAAATTGTTTTTGTCTTTCGATTCTTTCTGCACCTGGTTTCTTATCAGTAATTTTCCTTAAAACTTGTACCAGGTACAACATGTATTGCATAGAGTTGTATGCCTTTCATATATTTTTCCTGCTTCTCAGCTAAGAGCAGTTTAACCCTTTAATCTATACATGCTAACAAACAGAAATGTACATGCATCTAAGTGACTATATTTTTACATATATTTTAGCAAACAGAAGTATACATGCATTGTTATATTTTACTATATATATATATATATATATATATATATATATATATATATATGTTCTAATAAACAGAAGTGCATATGCACTGTTATAAATGTTAAAATATATATCTAACAGTTCTCCCTTTTTGTTTTAAAACACACAAAACAGTTTACATTGATATATATTTTATGGTCAGATTATAATTGTTATCATGATTTACAGGAAACACATTAGGAAATAAAACCTTTAGTTTTCTTTTGATACACTCAAGTTAAAACACCGGTTTATATAGTGAGTTCAATAATAACAACCATTAGTACCAGCATTGGATGTATAATCCAGTTTAACTTTTTTTTTTCTTTTGTAGACCATTCTGTAAAATATTTTATTAATTATGTACTATGTTTGCTTTAGTCTTTTCTGCTAACTTGATTAACTTATTTTTTTAACTGTTGAATTAACTGCTTATTTTTAATTGCCTTATATAAACAATTTAAAAACAAATTACTTGAGGATTTTATTGAAAATACACCCCCCCCCCATATTTCATAAAATCCATGTAGGCATAGTGTAAAGCCTACACGGACGGTACTGTAGCCGTGTACGCAGTACCCCCTCGGTAGACCACCATGCACATTAATGAAGGCCTATTAATGAGAGAGAGCCATCTAACATAGTTATTGAATCAGTGTAGGGAATGTGTTACTGTGTCCATTGATGAGTAACACACCACCTGCACTGTGAAAGTGCAACATATCAATGTATGCATATGCATTAAATTTAACTGTTTTATGTTTGAGTGGCATGCAGCAATTGACACATGCCAGACATCTAAAACTAGTAACTGGATACATTTAATTAGGAATGCAAAGGTCAAGTTTAAGCATAACTGAGTGGGTTTACATGGAGTGCCATGGTGCTCAGCGGTGGTTAGCAGTGCTTAAACATAGTAGAGAGGTATATGTAAATATATAGCAGAATTCTACATGTCCATGTAACCAAATGGTTAGAGTGACAGCCTAATGTGCAGTAAGTGCAGGGTTTGAATTCACAGACAGATTATTAAGATTTATTTTGCAAATACAAATTATGCCAATTATTTTTAAATTCTGCTTTGCTGCACTCAGCTAAGCTCTGCTAAGCACAGCTAAACCTTGCCAAGCACTGCTTAAATAAAGAACATTTTAGTACTGCTTAGCTGGTGTGTGCATAGCTAAACAGTGTGAAGCACTGCTCAGCATCTGCTAGTCTAAGCACTGCTCAGCTCAGCTAAGCTGGTTTGCAGACCACTAAGCATTGCTAAGCATTGGCAGTTTAAGCACTTCTGAGCTCAGCTAAGCCAGTTTTTGCAGTGGCAAGCAACACACTGCATTTTTTAAAATTGGGGAATATAGCATAACAGGTTGGAGTTTGAACTGCGTAGGAAATATTGCAGGTGTTAAGAGAGGGTCCATGCTTCTGGGCACAGTGGTGGGGCATTCTGGAGTCCAGGGTTATGGTTGAACTACTGAAATGCCATGACATCTAGCTGCTGCAGGGCCAGTACCAGGGATCAGAGTATAAGTCAGAGGCCTGGGACTGGCTGGCACGAGATCTCACCAATGCAACAAGTGTCCCCCACACAGGTGAGCAGGTCCATCACCATTTTAACAATCTGAAGTGGCAGAACAGGGGACCTCTGTACACCTGGGACCAGGATGCTCAGGGCAGGAATGCTCTACAAATTTGTATGTAATGTTAGCATTGTTTTACCAAAACCGAGTCTGAATGTGTGATAGACAGGTATGGATAATGGTCTGCTTCTCTTCCTATAACTGCAAAGGAGAGAGCTCACAACCTAGAGGCTTACGCGGGGAGCCTGGCCAGGTTGCACTGTGAGTGTGGTAAGTACAGATTAATTTGCAATCTGTAGTCAAATACACAAGATAGAATAATTCAGTCACTGCCAGTATGTATTTACTGTACAGATTTGTGTAATGCAATGAATGTGGACATAGGCCTGTACTGCAATAACTTTATATTCAAAGTATAGTGCAATAAAGATTAAAGCATTAAACGTGATAATGTTTATGAAATAAAGATTCTACTGAAATAATTGTGAAATTACAGCTGTATTGCAACACCTGCATTATCCCAAATGTTGTTTAATAAAAACTTGAAAATATGACAATAACTGCATGAGGGTACCCCTAATAGACCTGTGTTGTGCAATATGTGTAAGTATGGCTGTTGTTCAAGAAACGGAGTATGACATCTACTCTGAAATAACAACACAATGCATACCACTAACTGACTCAAAGTTAGCTAAGAAAGAGTGTTATGCTAAACTGTACATTTAGAGCCATACTACAAGATATATGCAATATGAAATATTCTCCACTAACATCTAAAGCAATAACAGGAACACCCAAGGGTATATTCTGTACATCAGGATTGTCTTGTGTTAACCATTGCATTTCAGCTATATGCATTCCAGCTCCGAGGTACAGTGCTGCAGGCAAGTATGGAACTGTAATAGATGTAGACTGCAAATATACTAACTGAAGCTCTATATGAGTCAGGTAGCCAGCCCAATGCTCTGATATGATTTGTACATGTCACAGATATTTCCACTCACTAAGAGTTTATTGTGTACACCTGCATTCTATGTACTAATGTACAGTTTACCTTGTATCTCTGTCTTGCATGAATCTCATGCATGTGTTTTCAACTGTCACTGCAGTCCTGTATAAAACTGTACTATTATTACAAGGTCATATTTTGTTTCCCAGAGAGCTCTAGGCCAATATCAGGCAATCAATAGTCAGCAATGGCTCAGTTTGTGTACATTTTGTCACTCTCAGACCACTAGGGTTTGAATCCATTGACAAGTACTAATAAATATTACTGAATCAGTTATGTATTGTTAACAGATTTTCTCCCCACAGGAATTACAGGCAAATGGGTGCAGTAGCACATATTATGAGTTAATAATTTGTGTCTTCATAAGTAGACTGTTAACAACATTGATCAGGAATGTGACAAGATGTCAGAAAATAAAGGCAACAAGTATAATACTAATAAAAGATATTACAATAAATAAATGTGTAATTGTGGTATGGGTGTGCACCTGGTGTGCCTGAGTATGTTTGCTGACAGTCTAACTCCATGCCTGCCAAGGACGGCATGATAGTTGTACTATACACAATATATGTTTCTCAAGTGACACTCTATCATGGACTGTAAATCTCTGTAACCTAATTCCTCTGTCACAGATCTATCATCGACATGATTATGTTAATAGCACAGTCACACTACATCAGTTCACAGTACACCTTGGTAGTCATATAGGTTCATCTGACATGTAATAGTCCTCTGTAGTTGTGTACCTGTAGATGTTACAGCTTGACCCATACTGTCCCATGCAGATAGCTTGAGAGGTATGTATGTGGTACAGCAGCTATAGGGCACTATTATACATAAAGGAAGGGCAGATCTGTAGAGTAATTAACAGTACTATTGCAAACTATATAGCCTATACTAGTACTAATGGACTGTATTTTTCTCTTGTCCTCACCCCTTATCATCATCATAATTTATTATTGTTATACATTGGTTATGGTTTACTATTAACACATGTTGTTCAATAAACGTTATGTTGAGACTTGTGTTTTATTATTGTTATGTAATACAATGGTTGCATACTAACATAACATGTTGAATTACCTATGTTGTTGGCCTAATGCCGCAACTGCTACTGGCATGCTGTTACTATACTGACTGTTATCTGACTTATTGCTGTGTTCCATATACTATGTAATGTTATGTCACTGGGTTATTTGCAAATTGTTCTGGTATGCTGTTATAACTAACTAAATGTTATGTTCATTACTAACTTATACACATTTAAATAACTCAACACCACAGTTCGACTAGGTAGACCAGTTCCTGGAGATCCGCCTACCCTACCTCAGCTGGCTGTGGCACTGAGTCCTAACATGTCTGGGACCCAAGCCGGTGGTGCCTCCTCTGCTGGCCGTGCACCACCTATGGGTGGAACTAACTCAGAGGATGGGGCCCATTCCCATCGGGAGCGGGGGCAGAGAGGGTTATCTGCCAGGATCAGCTACCATTGATGGTATGCAAGATAGTGCATTGTGGTTATGAAAATCTCCTGCACTGTATTGAGGGCAGACTGACAAATCTGGAAGGGCACGGTAGCACTGGCACTCAGTCTCCAGCATAGTCATCTTCAGGGCAGGGAAGGAGCAGTGTTGATTACCAATGGGTGGGGAGCTCAGTCACACTGCTGCCATCTGGAGGCACATGGATCTCTGATTCCACAACACCCTCACTGTCTAAGGTGTTTACCCGCCTCATGTGTCACACACACTGCTCCTGTATGTTGTCTTGTCTGTCTGCAAATGCAACCTCTTCTACCCAACTTATCTACCCACACGTACCTATATCCCACCCCAACATTCCATTCTCTCCTTAAAAAAAGGGGCACATGTCCCACAAAAAAAATCACCCCATATATAACTCTCCATTTTGCACCCATGTCCACTGGACACAATTAATTATTACATGAATTAGTCAACGCAGTTATGTTCCCCTCACTCCTCTTTCTGGGATGTGAGTGTCCAAATTCCAAATTCTGTACAAACTGTGCAGCTGTTGCTGTACAAGAAATAGAGAGTTATGGTTCTTTCCTACACCCATCCTCTACATCCCTACCTGCCTTTCTGTATGTTTTTCTCCCTGCTTGCCCCATTGTACCACTTTTATATCACCCCTTTTTTTTCTTTTCTTTTCTTTTTTTTATAATTATTACAGGTTTAAGCAGAGTGGCATGCCACGCAGACCTGCTTAAAACTGCATCAATCATTTTATGTGTTTCTGACAGCATTATGTATATCTACAAAGTAATTACCCTTGCCATGTTTCAAGCCCAGTCTCCTGCCAAATACAGCACAGTGCATTATCACACTAGCCACTCATATCTGAACTAAAGTATATGTTTTCACCAACATATCCTGATTGGCACTGACACACTGCAAGTACATATAATGGGGAAATTGACAGTGTGCATGGGACTGCAATGCAGACACTGCACCAGTACACAGCCAAATAAATAATAATGGATGTACATGAGCCCTGGGATAGCAGGTATAGCTGTCAACTGTACAGACTATTGCAGAATGTCCACAGTTCTGCTCCCTAGGTTTGGCATAGTTTTCACAAAAACATATGTGTCTGCTAAACTACTGGCAAGTCATTAAAGATTGAGGTTAGAAGATCATGACAGACATTTCAATGTCACACATCATACCCATCAGAAAACACATGATAATGCAATTCTGGTGTCACAGACTGTGTGCTTGCCCATATATCTTGCAAATACACCTGTTGCAGCACTGACTCACTAGGTCAGTCAGTTCAATGCCTTGCACGCTGTATATTTTGCAACCCACTGTCCTGGGTTAAAATCCAGTGCATTGCACTTCAGTTACATTCTTGCGAATACAGTAAGCAATGACTGAGTCATGCAATTTTCACCAAAACATGTTGCTGTTACTGAATTAACTGCTACCCATGTTAGCAAGTCAAAGGCCTGTAGGTAGGGGCACACTGCACATATTCATGTAGCCTACCTATATCTCGTCTATTACTCTGTGGTTGGCACTGTTACATAACGGATGTACCTTAACCACATGCCTCGACTGGACTGTTATGGGTACCCTCACCCTGGCTGTGCTGTAATGACAGAGATGACACCACTCACTCAGTGACACATACAGCTTGCTGTCCTTCAAAGTTTTCACATTCCCCGCCATGAGTCCTAGGCAAAAAGCAGCAGCTGCACTCTGCAAGATATGTAGCTGTATGTTAAGCTATCTGCTACAGACCTACCATACCTCACAACCCCCTAGAACAAGAGAGCCACACAACACACATACATAAAGGGGTGGGGGACAAAGGTTAAGTGACAGGGATATGTGTCATAGTCTGCCCTTACAAATATTCACAGCTGATAGACCTGCAGCTACTGCAGCAGCATGCATATTCTGATGAGTATGATGTCTGACACTCATATGTCTCTTCCCCCTTACTGACCTCAACCCACAATAACACTGAACTGCCAGATAATCACAAAGACATTTGACAATGGCCAAACATAGCATGCAAAACTGTGGACATATCTCATAAATCTCAAACAGTGAACAGTATTTTTACCTACCCTTTGTGATGCTGTAGTTTCCATACCTCACTAATATCCATCTCACAGACTAAGAAAGGGACCAAGGCCTATATGAAGGCTTTAAATATTGCACTGCTGTGCCATGTTATTGGATAATGAAAGTGCTACCCAGCTTTTCTGGATGCAATTAGCAAGTCTGGGCCATGGACTGGTGCACAGGCAATGTACTTTACCAAGGCAGACTGTGATTTTGGAAGCATTTTCTTGAGGATTTGTGCACAAAAGGATTACATCACTCAACCAGGTATGCAATACAAGTACCCATATAACTGGACGCAGATGGGAGGATGCAGTTATGGTGAACAGGGATTACAACAGTAGGCCTGTAGTACATCTTTGGGAATAACATGTTGGTGATAGTCTGCTGTCCAACATCTACAGGCATGCCTATCAACTGTGCCTACTGTGACTTAAGTCACAGCTCTGGCCCTCTCACTCCCTGCTACAGTAGTCAGCTCCTGTATGAATGCTACTGGATTAAGTATTAGACATAGTGACAGTAAGTAAGGGTGAACACAGCAGTCATATCACATGATGTACTGTCATTCAGCTCCTCTCAGTCTGTGAATGTCACACAGGAATAGTTCAGACATTGTACAGGTGTCCCTGACTGTTCCAGATGTACTCTTGCTAGGTCGGTGCTTTGTTGACATTCATATCTCATCACTTGCCAGCTATGGCTAACATACCTGGCAACCCCTTACATTAGGAATTAATTTAATATCCATTATTAGTGGGAGGACACAGGCCTATCCTCAGTGATGGAGTGTACATATTGGTCATACAAAGTAAGGGTATGAATACTGTAACAGATACTACTGTAGCATAACTGTTCTCTGAGGGTTCCTCTGTGTGACAGACAGATTCTCTACATTCTGAAACAACCATTAGTTATTGTCCGACTGTTTGCCAGACATCCACATGTTTCTGGCAAAAGGACCACATACAGTTTATCAGGCACACACACACACACATTCCACAAACATCTGTGTAGTGGAGAAGTAGGACGCCTACAGGGAAGATATCCTACAGCACATTTGCATTGCTGACTGTCATTGTTGCACACGGATGTTGCTGGACTGTCCTTATATACTTGTAATAACACACACCTATTTGTCTGACAGTGGCTGTATGACATGGTGCTGGGACATTGTCCATAGGAGACACACTACAGTAGATGGCATTGATGGGAGTGGAGACATACAGCACACTCCATCATGGCACACAAGGGCATAACCGGTATTGCTACTATGTTGCTGATAGCCACATACATGCTGCGTTGATAGACAGAAGAGTCTGATGTGGGAGGTAGCAGTGGATAGTCCAGGCCAATGTGGATGCGCAGGGTCTGTACATAGTGAATAGCAATGTATATGTTCCTGTGGTGTGTTCCCCCTTTTCTTGTCTTTCAGACAGTACATATAGATGGAGGCACCTGCCATTTACAGCTGCTGAAAATAATGTTATCCTGGATGCCCGCAGACTGCATCACAACATTCTGCTATCTAGGAGTCACCAGAATCATGAACAATGTGCAGCAATGTGGGCTGACCTCATCACAGCAATCAACCAAGAAGGGCTACAGGACAGAAGCTATGAGCAGGTCCGACACTGGGCAAAAGATATGGTAAATGCTGCATGGCAAAGGGTCACTGCTGTAGCCAGGGACTGTGCTGCCACCACAGCAAGGCCTGCAACAGTACAACCACTCTTAGCCACAGAAGAATTCCTGGTGAACCTGGGATCAACCACCAGCTCCTAAGCATCCATCTCTCCATCATGGAGGTGGGTACCACAGCATCCACAGCAGAGGAGTGTTCAGATAAGCCTCCTGTATTCATCACTCTAATACTGTATTAGTCATTGTGGCAGCCTCTGCATACCGGTACACAGATGCCAGGTCAATCTGCATTGTGGGGGTTTGTTTTTAATGCACACTTGTACAGACATACTCAGAATGTCACCAATATAGGCAGTATCACAGTACCTAGTGCACATGTTGATATTTATTATTTATTATTATTACTTATTGACATTTGTTGACTGTTTAAGTCTATTGGGTCAGGAACCCATTTTCAGTGGAGATCCGGACAGAAAAGCTCCACAATTAATACAGTCAAAGAAAAATATAGACACTCGACAATTTTAAAAGCAGAATTATGCAAAAATTTAAAAAGAAATATATAAAATTAGAATACACAGACAATATAAAACTTATTAGTATGTATCAGAACATATATAAACTTAGATAACAGTTGGTAGCATAGTACAAAGCTTGAGTTGTTTTTATTTGGCATTGCATAAAAAAAAGCATGACAGTTCTTGCCGAACAATTATAGCAGTAATACAGCTGTGTTGCTGTCAGGGTAAAGTTATTTTGAACTATGGAACTGGGTAGAAATAAGAAGTGAAAGTTTTATGGTGTTTTTTTTTATTTGCATTGGCATTTGAGGTTATGTAGGAAGCAAGTTTTTAATGATACTTTATATGTCTTTATACAGTATTTGGGTAATATGGGAGGGTAAGGAGTTCCATTTTATGGCAATGCTATGGGAGAACAAGCATTGTCAAGCTCTTTTGTTGGGCTTGGTTACACTTAGTAGGAATTTGTTGGAGATTCTTAGGGTGCGTGAAGAAATATATGTTTGTAGTATTGATGAGAGTGCTGGGCAGGTATTTGGTTTATAAATTAGTTTATGGGCTAGCATTAGTTGGGTATAGCAAAGATAGTTTGGGAAATCCAAACAGTTCAGTTCAGAGATTGCTTGGCAGTTGCGTGAGCAGTTAGGCTTTCCTGAGGCAAATTTAGCTATTTTATAGTAACAAGACTGAAGTTTATTGCTGAGGGATGAGAGAAGGTTAGGAAAGATGGCATGACCATAAATTAGAGCAGGGATGAGTAAGGTACTTGCCAGTTTTGTTTTGGTGATTTTGACCATGTAAAGTGTATGATGATAAAGTTTGCCAAGTTTAAAGTGGGTTTTCTTTATTGCATTGAGAATGTGTGTTGCAAAGGTGAGTTTGCTGTCAATTGTAATGCCTAGTAGTTTGGCAGATTTTACTATTTCTATTTCAGTTCCGTCTTTAGATAAGATTTTGAAGTCTATATCTGGTGGTTTTGAAGAGAATAATAGAAGATTTGTTTTTTGGCATTTAGTAGCAGTTGTGAATTGTTTAGTCATGATTCAATCTCTGTAAAAGCATTTTGAGTAACTGTGAGGAGGTCAAAGAAATTGCTTGAAGTAGAGATTATTGTTGAATCGTCGGCGTATTGGATAATTTTACCTAGTTGAGAGACTTTGTGAAGGTCATTAATAAAGATGTTTAAGAGTAATGGTCCCAGAATGGAACCCTGTAGGACTCCTATGTTGTTTGACAGATAATCAGATTGGATGTTATGCCACTTTACAGATTGTTGTCTATTGTTTAGGTATGGTGTAAACCAATTGAAAGGATTTGGGGGTGCAGCCAAGTTTTGTTACTTGGATCAGAAGTTTAGTATGTGATACTGTGTCAAAAGCCTTAGATAGATCCAATAGGATTACTGAAGTGGGGTGATTTGTATTTAAGGCTTTGTTGACAGTATCAGTGAATGAGAGCAGGGCTGTAGTAGTGCTGTGCTCTGGGTGGAAGCCATGTTGAGTGGGAGACAGAAGATTATTATCAATGAGGTACTTGAGTAATTGTGTCTGTACACACTTCTCAATGATTTTGGAAAGTGGGGAAAGTATATAGATGGAGCAATAGTTTGAGAGGTTGTGAGAGTTTCCACCTTTATGTAATGGAGTTATAATATATATTTTTTGGAACGTATCCTTCTGTGAGAGACCGGTTTATAAGAATACTAACTGGATATGCAATTGCATTTGCTGCTAGTTGTAAATATTCTGGGGGAAGGTTGTCTGTTAAAAGAGAGCATGGTTTAAGTATTTTTTAATAGATTACATATGAGAGATGTGGATACTGGTTGAATAGAAAATGGGTGAGTTGCGGAAGGAGTGGAATTTTTGTCAGGAATGAGTGGTGCATTGTCATTTTGTATGAGACTATTAATATTTTGGGCTTGTTGATGAGTCTTTGATTAATTTTTGGATGGTGGTAATAAAGTGGGTATTAAAATCATGGGAAATTTGATTAGGGGTCTTATCAGGTGCAGGAGAAGGATTCTGGAGAGTTCTAGGTCTGAAAAGGGTGGAGATTGACTTCCGGAATTTCTTTGGATTATTTTGTAAGGTTTTTAGCTTAGAAGAGAAATAGTTCTCCTTGTCTTGTATTGCTAGCTTCTTGGCTCTATTTCTTAGTTGTTTGAAATGAATTTTGTTTTGTTGTGTTCTATCTTTTCGCCCAAGTTTTCCATGCCTTGTATCTATGAAGGATGCATTGTTTGGTCAGTTTTTTTAGCCATGGGGTGTGATTCACATTTGTTCGCTTGATACATATTGGGGCTAAGCTATTAAGAGTATCCAAGAAGAGCTTATTAAAGTAATTAACTGCCTTGTCTAGGGGGAGAGATTTTAGTGGCAGCAAGTTATGAGTTTCTGGAATGCTTGAGAATTTATTTTGGTCAAAGTAGGTGAGATTTCAGGATGTTTTAGAGGAGTGTGTATTGATTCTATGAGGGTAAGTCCTGTGGGTGTATGCTGGGAGGTGGTCACTTAGTATGTTTGGTAGGGTGCCAGAGTTTGAGTAATTGTGGGGGTGGGTAACTAATATGCAGTCAAAGATATATTCTGATCCTGTAGATAGGCCATTGGTGGGAGTTTTGATAAGCTGAGTAAAGATGTGTAAATGTATGCTGTTTGCTGGGGAGTTGGAGTTAAGATTTTGCCAATAATATTTGTATCTCCTAGGATTATAGTTTAATTTGATACATTTAGGTTTATCCATGACAAAAATTCTTCTAAAATGGGAATGTTCTCACCTGGGGGACTATAGACTACTGTGATATTTAAGTTTTATTGTTGTTTATTTGAAGAGTTATTAGGAGAAATTCTAAGTTATGACTGGTAGGGACTGGTTTGGGATAAGACATGAAATTTAGAGAGTTTTGATATTTTAATGCAACACTGCGGCCCTTTCTGTTGAGCCTATCAGAACGAATTATGTTGTAGCCTGGAGGGGGGGGGGTTCAGTATCTGAAATATGTGGTTTTAGCCATGTTTCAGTTACTGTGACAATAGTTGGGGCGTGAGTAGTTAGCCAGGTATGAAATTCAGAAATTTTATTACAGATGCTATGAATGTTTATTGTTAATTGGTGTTGTTTTGGGTTTGCGTTAGATTTTTGGGGATAGTTTGGGCCACGGTCGGGGTGGATGTCTCCACATTTAGTAAGTGACAAGAGAAGGTGAATTATAGTATGGGCATGATATACGCACATATTATCCTGTAACAATGCAATGTTTGGTATTACTGACAATACCTCTTCCTCACATTTCCATAGGTATTCAGGTGCAGTCAGAGTCCAACGTCCTGTACCTGGTGAGTGTAATACTGTTTTTTTAATGGATCATATATACCCTAAGAATGTTAAGGGCTGCCATTTTGCTGTAGACACAACTGATATGCTTAGCTAGACTACAATACTTGTATGTTCAGTTTCAGAGGGGTTAACTGAAGTGCTTTGAATTGGTAATCATAGCAGTGTAAATACTACAAGAGCAGTAACATATTTGCACTTATTTTTGTGAAGATCTATGCAGTCTGCTGTACAGACAGGATGCTCAAGATGAGTTCACTGTGTTTTAGGTGTAGGTCTACATACACTGACATATTGCTTATGTCACCGGTGTATAGTACTAGAAACATAAACCGGACGTAGCTGCAGTGCATGTTATAAAGGGCCTGTCTTGTCTGTGTATGTTGTAGTTTGCTTGTGTGTTGTGCATGGGATCAGAAATAAGATGTGGTATGTGTAATGCAGTTGTGGCTCCTCACCTGTATGTGAGTGTGTGTGGATCACCATACATAAGAGCGCAGGTAGTAATGTTCTCATTTTGTCTTCCTTCTCACAAGTGACCATGGGAGTTGGATTGTGTCCCCCTCACAATCTGATGTCAGTGTCTCATCAAACTCTGATGATGGTGGCCATAGTGAGGCACAAGTGGGGTTGTTGGGGGCTGACTCTGTCACATGGGTAGACATCCCACTTCCTCCCCCATTGTCCCCACACACAGTCAGTATGCCCACACATACCCAGTCCCCTGCAGCCACAGATATCTGACACTAAGAGTGTGGCTGCATCAAACAGGAGAGTGTGGCATCAATGGCATCAGTGAGTGTAGACACTAGCCATAGCCAGAGAGCTGGTGAGATCCCACACAAGCAGATTGACAGGGGTGCTCAAAGGAGGACTGCTACCCATCCACCACCTGTCACAGGTGTCACATCACAGGTCACTTGACACATGTCTCGGTTAAACATGGAGGCAGAAAAACATTCCGAATGCAAGACCAGATAGATGCTCGGGATGATGGATGCATCACTGTCTGACATCTGTGACTCCCTTGACCACATTTGTGATGCCATGCATCATTTCACTGATGTGCTGGACAGACGGTGGGCTGAGACATTGTCAGTCCTTGACCATGTATTGTCTGTGGTAGAACATGTGGTGGGAGTAGGGTGTTGGACACATGGCCATAAGTCAGCAACAACATCTGCTGAGAGTCCACGTGGCCATGCACACTCATGCTCCTGTAATGGCAGTACCTCCAGCACTACAGAAGGGAGTGTGCTGTCCACACAGTGATGTGGTAGGTCATGGGCACATGGTCCTGGGTAATCCAGTGAGGGACATGGGCCCAGCAGACACCAGTCACCATCAGCAATTAGTACTGCATATGACCCTGGGCATGGTAGTCCCAGTGCCAGTCCTGGCAAAGCCAGTTCCCATGTTCATAGCTGGAGATGGTGAACTGTCCATTCTGCCATGTACGGTCCACAGCTGTCCAACATACCCATGTGTAGGGCTAGCACATGGCTTAACAGTGTACACCCACACACACAAACATCGCTGTTACATGCAAGTCACCAACAGACACACACAGCACCTCTCCATGGCCCAGCTGACCAGTACCCCTTCCTGACTCACACACATGATGTCAACTGTTTTGCACAGCCTAGGCCTCTGGCACCCCCACACCACACCCTGTGCATGTAATGATACCTGCGCCACATCCCTGCTATCCATATCATTGATTCAGGGACATGCAAATATGTGTCTGATGCACAGAGTGACTACATTACATGACATTTTGCTGTGCGGTTGTGTTATTCCATGACAGCTGCTGTATGCTGGCATGTGTCATGAGTACACATCAAAGTGTTTGCACCTTTGTTGTATGATGTTAGGTTGGCAGTAGTGCTGCAGACTGACAGATGTCTCTCAGAACTTTATATGTTTCTGGTCAAAGGGTCTGAGTAGTTACACTGTGAAGACTTGGTGGCAATAAAGCAGCTCAGGATGGCATGGCAGCAAAGTGGAAATATGACATCAGCAAGGTACGACTGTATATGTGCCTGGTTACCTAGGTGCGTACATGCAGAACAGTGTGTCAGGGACAATGAAGGTGGACAGCATAATCCTGCAAACATACCCCATGACAAGGCATGCTTCTCTTGATACATGTCACCTAGGTGTTCTGTACCTATAAATGTAGGTGGTGGTGGATAGCATTTATGCCTAGGTAGATGTGTGCTATTTAATGCCAGCAGCTACTTACAGGGCCTTAAAATGTATTGCAAACACATAGGCAAGACAGGCATACTGCTGCAAGGGGATATATTTACACACATACACACAGACACACACACACACACACACACACACACACACACACACACACACACACACACACACACACACACACACACACTCACTTACAGAGTTGTCCTTATTGAGATTAGAATCCCTACCTATCTATTAGTATGCACTATTTATTGCATGCGTCACAGAGCTTATCTTTTATGAGATTGACCAAAAGTGCTGTTAAGGTGGATGACATCTGCAGGCTTTGTAAAGGAGGCCAACGGGGGGCTTGTCAGGTAGGCACAGGGTCTTAAAATGTATAACCATTGCACACAGATAGGCACACTGCTGCAAGGGGATATATTTACACACACACACTGAGTTGCCCTTGCTGAGATTAGAAACCCTACCAATCTAGTAGTATACACTATAGCCCTAAGTACTTATCACATGCACCGTGGAGCTTACCTGTTTTAAAAGTGCCTGCCAGTGCTGTTAAGGTGGATAACATCAGTAACTACTGACAGGGAAGCCAATGTTGTGGAGGACACTAGTCACAGGGAAATAAAATGATTGACCATTTCACAGACATAGGCCTGATGAGCATATCTGTACCGCTGTATGGGAAACATCTACACGCACACACATACACACAAACACACACACACCCACACATACACACATGCTCATGCACACACACATGCAAGGTGACTGATGTGAGATTAGAACCCCTACCTACCTACTACTACACACTACATCTCACAGTGCTAGCTGCACACATCACTGGTTACATTAGGTGTACATGTGGCTGCAGCCACAGTACTTGTGGGCTATGCAAAGTGGCCTTGTGTTACACAGTCTGTGTGGCCTGTAGAATGAACATGCTTTATGCTGTTATTGTATCTAGTGCCGTAGCAGTGGGGTACCCGTTAATACCCCTGCTATGTGTGTACAAGTACCAGTATTGCCATTTCTGGCCATTTGTAGTTTGTTAGGTGGAGAATTGGCTAATGACAATATGGCCTATCCAAGTCCTGAATTGCAGCCACTGCACATTACACCACCTGCTCACGATTGTCTGCCTACATTGTGAGATTCCACAGGCACAGGGTTCTGTGGTTGGGTGGATTACATCTTTATGTGGCTGTGGTCTTTTACCCCCAGACAACAGTTATGTGTGTAGGTGCATTTAACCCCAGCATTCTGCATGTAGGTGTGGACATTCATGCATCCCCACACATATATACACATGTATATATATATATATATATATATATATATATATATATATATATATATATATATATATATATATCCAAGGGATGTCAACTTAGATGTAGCTGTGTGTGTGCATTATGTGTTATGTAGATATATGTGGAGGATGCACATCACTCTACACCTTTATGTATGTATATATATATATATATATATATATATATATATATATATATATATATATATATATATATATATATATATATATATACAGTATATATATATATATATATATATATATATATATATATATATATATATATATATATATATATATCTGTGTGTGTGTGTGTGTGTGTCACATACTGATAGATAAGGTTAATCATGTCTGAGGGGGATAGGGAGAGACAGATATGTATATATAGCTGTCTGCATGCACACAGATATTTTCACATCTCAGTTCTTTAGGCAGATGAGGCATCAGACATGAGCTGAAATTAGCTAAGTGTAAGAGCATGCCCAGTGTGACTGTCAGTACTTACAAGGTGACTCCAGGCCAGACCTACCTGTACTCCAGTCTGGGATTTTGTGTGCTACACCCAGTTGGTTACTGCACCTCATTCAACAGTCTAGAACCTCCCTGATATTACATACAAGGTATTCCCTGGCTGTGTGCTGAACATAATATATGGATCATACCTAGCAACTGTACAGATTATAATAGACTGTACGGGGTTTTGCATCATATGTATCGTACATTTTACATAGCATTGTGATTTTCTGGTGCATCAATGGCAAATCATTATAGTTTGATGTTATGAACTGATGACAGACATTTGAGTTACTGACTCCATACATTCCAGGGAACCCATGCTACTGCATGACCTGTTATTCTCTGTGCTTTCTACATCTGTCTGCCCACTAGTTAATCCTTTGTCCCAGTCCTGTTCATGGTTGTGTCCATATTTCCTGCGTAAGTGGTTGTAGGTATGCTGTGACTGGCATACATGATGTAACACCACACACAAGGTTACAGTCTTTACACCTCTGACTACATGTTTTGCAGGATGTCCAGCACTCCGTCCCATATGTCTGCTCTGCTCCTCAGACAGTTGTGTTTTTCTGGTAATATACTACTAAATGGTGGCCACTGAATTGTTGTAAGTACTGACACAGTTACATGATGACTTTTACTTCCTGCTGCTACTCTGACTTGTTACAACCTGCTGTTATACTAGCCACCTTCTAGATTACTCAGAGCATGTGTAATGTCCATAGCTGTGGTCCCCTGACCCTTCATTGTCTCTGGCTTTGTCCAGCTTTCTTGAAGTAACAGATTGTGACATATTGACAGTCTGTGGGACTCCTACCATACGAGTACCTCACATGTAAAATTGTAGGTGCAGCCAGCTTTGAACCATGAACACCATCAACCATGCTAATGTACTTAGCCCACTGAGCCATAACAGCCACCAGAAAGTGAAGTTTTATTCCTGACACTATCAACAGCAGACAGACATGCACTTTGACACCTGCATATTGTGGAAATAAAACATGTAGCTGGGTTGTTTGGGACAGCCCTGGGAATGTGTGGTCTGCTGCTATATCCTTGCAAACATAGCATTGACAGTCATGTGTCTGTCCTATGACCGGGCTAGCTGGCATTTCCCTCGCATACTGCAGTGGGTTTTGCTGCCTTGTGGCCTAATGCATATTATGGGACAGCCAGTATTGGACAGAATACCTGTTGTCCCACATAGCTGTTAGTTCTCTGCAGGTAGCCCAGTAGCCCACTCTATTCCCTTGCATACATGTAGCGGGTCCATACATATGCTACCATAGTCTAGTACCCCATACATTTGTTGTAAAGGAGATTGACTTACCTTGTGAATGCAGCAATTGAGATAACAGTGCTTCAGGGTTGACTCTGATGTATCCAATACACAGCCAGTACATGGTAAGGTACAGGTTGTGGTGTGGCTGGCTTTTACGGATACAGTGGCCCATTTTTGCTATTTAGTAATCCCAGCTCATTTGCATACAGATCCATGAACAAAACCTGGATACTTCATTATTCCAGGGCCTGCCTCCTTAGCAACCACTGAAATCTGCCATTGTCCATACTGTATGCAAGTCCTTATAATGTATTATTCTCACATATGTCTTATTTTTATTTTTTAAGCTTTTTAATATTTTTTTGCATAACGGCGTGTTTGCGTGCTGCTGTGCACTGCTCAAACGTAATATGGGTATTAAAAAAAACATTATTGTATATTATTTTGCATTATTTGTTGGACACACAGGGCATAGTTTGGGACATATCTGTGCCTACTATGCAATCTCTGACCTTCTAAATGGGATTTTACAGCCCCTGTTCAATTGTTACTTTCTTGCACATGGAAATTTTCCGTGTACACTTTTAACACCAACACAGGGTCTGCATGACTGCCTATCTGCCTGCTGAAGCACTCCTGCACCCTCATTTGCATGCAATTCACCTGCTTATGAGGTTATTTGTATGCCACAGACACTTCCCTGTCTGCATGCTTGGGCACACCCCTCTGCTCTGTTTACTGGATCACATGGCTGCTTACTTCTGTGTAAGCTCCATGCGACTATGCCTACACATAAAATCACTCTGTGCAGGCTTTATTGAATTCCCCCCACAGACATTTTACTTTCTGTAGTAAACATGGAGGTGAAAAGCTTTTGTTATGCCACATTAAATAATTGATATTACTAAGTCATCCCACAAAGGGTAGATATTACTAAGTCATCCCACAAAGGGTATCTGCTTAGAAAAACTCATACATACAAACAAATTGAGGAGCAATCTCTGAGAACATTTTAAAACTTGATGACAAAATTGTTTATTTACACAGATTTACAGAGTGTTGTAGAAAACATGGTTAAACACTGGAGAATGCTTTTTAAATATTAAACCATTTGCTGTACAACATACACTAAGCATACTTATTATTTACTATTAGTTTTGCTTGCATATAATGTTTCTGCATTTGTACATACATGGGCTGTAATATACACTTAGTCCAGTTTACAAACTTAGTAACATTAATATTAAACTGAAGCCTGTTAATTAAATATTTACTGAGACATTAAAATGCATTACTGTTTCCTGGTATTTTTGCTTTACCACCGCACATGTTGGTACCCTGATCACTTGATGACAATAAAAATGCAAGGTTGTTTTTTAATAATTACTGAATCAATGATGCAGGCTAATATATTTTTCTTCTGTAGTTTTATTTTAGACCCTTCTGCAGTACTGTTTACACAGTTAGTGTAAAATTGAAAGAGTGCCCTTTCCCTCTGCAGTATGCAACATTTTACTGCAGTATTCTTTTGTAAAGCTATATTTGCTTTACGCTGTGAGAATTGAATGTATGCCTGTCCTCTGGCTGTTACCCAGACTGTGCTACTCTGGTCTAAGGAAAGATTTTTAATATCACATGGTTGTCCCTCTGGACATGAGAAATTACCTTGCGTTCTGTTTGTAGTATAATTTACTCAGTACAGCTTTATATTAGTAATATTACTTCTGTATTCTTGTTTTGCTGGAGTTTTTGGTATTTTTGGTGCTATTATACAGTTACAAAAAATGTAAAAAATAAAAGGGATATTGGCTTAGCTAACACATGCTTATATTTACATTATTTGCATTTGATGTGGTCTGCCTTTAGTTCTTGTGCATATTACATCAGCATGCTGTATATTCTCTCCATGGGAAAGCATTATCTGCTCTCTACTCTCATTACATTACTAACAGTAGGCAATTCATTGACACACTTCCACAACCTCCACGTAACAGTCTATTACTCACTAACTACTCTAGTCACAGCCAATCCCATACACCCAACACAGTCTGGTATTCTAGCACCTTCTCTATTTCATACCTGCACTCATCACCATATCTCTCTAAGATATTTAAAACCCACTCATCCACTAACCACAAGCTCAAATTGCTATGGCTACTAACAAAACTAAAGATCCTACACCGCTCTTTTTATAACTCATTCCTATTAGGGGGTGATATTCAAACTAATCCTGGTCCCCTTGACTGTCCTCCCACTAGTCCCCATACACAAGCATCAGTATTCCCTCCCACTAACTACTCACAATACAACATATCCAACCTTACAACACTAAACTTTAACCTTAGAAGTTTACTCAACAAAACAACAGAATTCCATGCTACTATCACCCACTATTCTCCACATGTAGCTGTCCTAACCGAAACCTGGTTTAAGCCATATATCCAAGATCAGGAAATCCTGCCCCCAGGATTCAATATAATCAGGCTAGATAGACATATTACACATGGTGGTGGTGTAGCAATACTTTACAAAAATCATCTCAAACTCGAGAAGCTCAACTTACACCATCCAGGAATGACAAATATAAAATCCCTAATTAACTGCCTACAACTTAACCTTCATAAATTTATCAACATAATAGCTATCTATCTACCCCCAGTTAGCTCCTGTACCACAGAAGAGTTTTTAAGCTGGACCACCTTTACTATAAGACAAAAAATCAATTATAATGGGTGACTTCAATTTAGACTGGAATACTGTCAGCTCCAGAACTTTCTCAAATCATATTAAACTCCGCATTTTGTACAGTTAATCCTCACCACAACCAGGGTGGAAAAACACTCCAAGAAAGAGTCAATACTTAGTTGGGTGCCCATCAACTCTAACCCCAGCTCATATCTAGCAGGCTTTCTCTCTGACACCCTCAGCAACCACTCACCTACCTTCCATGATAAAAAGCAATTCCTACCCCCCAGCATAGCCAAGTTCAGACTCATTCATAACAAATTAAATTTCACCACTGATACTTCCTCCACTCTCCTACAACAAGTTGACTGGACCACCCTCCATTAAATACCATTAACTTGACCTAGCAGTCCAATACTGTAATGGCCAATTCCTCTCTAACAAAAGTAAAACACTCATACTGGCTCTCATCAGAGACTAGAAAGCTACTCAAAGACAGGGACAGGGAATGGCATACATTCCAACTCACCAAAACATCTGATTCCCTCCTAAAGTACAAGCAACTTTGCAACTTAGCAAAAAAAACAAATCAAGTATGATAAAACACAGTACTATACCTCAATCCAAAAATGCAAAATAACCAAGTCAGACTACCAAGACTAGAACACAGATAAAATCTTTAATAGACACCATAAAAAGAGATTAGTTTTTTCGGGCTACTGCCCTTCATCAGATCTATCACATCATAAACTCTTGCAGAATTAAAAACAAAATGTGACTAATCATGAATCAAAGAAAATCAGCTGTAGCCAATCAAAATCAAAAACAGGGTCTACGCCCCCTTTAAAACAAGTTTTAATGAAATGACATTATTCAAACTTGGATAATTGTCCACCCTTAACTCAGCAATCCACTTAATTTCATCCATTTCAGTATGATCTGCCTCTTAAACCTCTGAATTGTATTTGTAAAACCATGAAAACAAAACTATCCCCCGGATTTACTAAACTTCCATGCAGGACTAGTTTAGTCCTGCAAGGAAGCGACCGTTTAGGAGCAGGACAGCAGCGCGCCATGCATATTAATGATGCACACTGCCCAAGCTCCTAGGCCTACACAGAGCGTGTAAGAGTGCAGGGGGCATGTCTGAGAGCAGAGCTCTCAGAATAAACACACCCCCGCAATGTAGAAGAGCAGAAAGGGGTAAGAAATAAGCGTGACCGCTCATAGGTGTCAGCATTTCCCAACCAACATGTGTACAACAGCAACAGTACATATAAATAAAATTAAGAAACCCTTTTATTTTTTTTTTAAATCCGATTGAAGATAACCGTAGAAGCGTGGGTGTGCCCATCAGTTAGCTACAGTTAAAGCAGCTTAAAAGGCTGAAGAGGATAACAAGGAAGATATATGCAAATGAAGCAGCATTGCAATAGTGTAGTGGGCAGAGCATTCGCCTAATGACAAGGCATTCCTGGTTCGAGTTCCACTGCAGTACATTTTATTTTATGTGGCAAAGCACGTTATGACCAATATTTTTGTTGCATAACCTACTAAATAACATATATTTATGAAGTGGAGTACTGCAGTAAATGCACATGTGAGGTGTTAGTGTCATAATGAATAAGGCACTAGTAAGCAGGTCTAAGCACAAATAAGGAGTAGTAAGCATGTAAGTGGCATTAAGCTCGTTTGCTCGGCGATAAGCAATGCCTACACTGGCCAAGCAATTCTAAAGCTAACTCTCTGTAAGCAGATGTAATGGCAAGTTAGCGGTGCTTACCATCATGCAAACCCACTTACAACTGCTCAAAAGTGCCTTAATCACTCTGTATCCAACGGCCCTTGTTTTGCCCATCAACAAAATAAACAGCCATGCAGGTCTCAAACCCAGGACACTATATACCACAGTCCCAGTAATTATCCACCAAGCTATCACAGATGTACAGAAGAACGAGGTAGTAGTAAACATGTCCTCACCATAGTATAACCAAACTGAACCTGGGAAAGGCATCACTATATAGTCATATGTGCAATAACCCAGTACGTAACATGAATATGTGAACTGGAGTACAGCAGTAAGCCCAGAAGTGAGGTGTAATTGTAATAGAGTGTTGAAGTCCCCAATAAAACACAAGGACCCCACAGAGAGTATGTACACATCAATCAGGGATACCAGGCATACATATAAAGTGTAATGAATGATAACACAATGCCAAAAAGGCATTGTAATGAAGGTCTAATGTAAGCAATGCTAAGCATTGCATAGGCCAGCTTAGGAGGTGTGAGCAATGTATAGACCAGCTAACTCTTTGTGCCCAGTGGTATACCCCTTTAAACAATGCCAACCTTAGGTAAGCAGGTTTGCCAATAGCTTAGCCTTTTCAAAACCAGCCAATCATAAAAAAATGTGGGAAATCAGCCCTACTTAAACCCAAGAGGCAAGAATACATCTCATAACTGGTTGTAGCTTCCCCTTGCAGGCACTATGGCAGTAAGGGGAGAAGGAATGTGTTTCTGGGTGCAGCGCTGGTGCATCCAGGAGTCCAAGGTCATGGCAGGACTCCTAGTTAAAGACCATGCACAGAGACTGCTCTAGGGCCAGTACCAGGGATCCCAATATAAGGCAGAGGCCTGGGACCGTCTCGCCCGTCACCTCACCAATGCCACTGGCATACCCCGAACTGATGAGCAGGTCAGGCACCACTATGCTGATCTGAAGAGGTAGAATGGAGGCCTCTTAAAGGAGTGGCTCCAAGAGGCTAGAGCATCAGGGGATGTTCCAGACATGTGTAAGTATCACCCCAGTATGTGTGTAATAAGTGCCAGCTCAGGTATATCACGGATAGGTATGGCTAAATTTTCCTCTTATGTCCCCACAGCTGCAATGGAGTAGGCTGCGAACTTTGACGGCCACATCTGCCACCTGGTGCAGTTGCAATGCATGGCAGGTCAGTAATACTTATGCTTTTACTGTCATAGGAAATAAAAATAAAAGTAGTAGTAAATTAATTGCTAGTATAAAACCTGTATTGTTCAAGGCAAGTACTGCATACACTAGAGAATATAGCAGGAAGAGTTTCATATTGTTTGTATGGCAATAAAAGTGTAATATTCTGACAAAACAGGTCTAACTACTGGACTGCATGTGTATATTCTGGTAGCATATGGTAATGTAGATTTGCAATCATGTAATAGTACTGTAGTATTAAGCATTGTTACCCACACCATGCACCATAAATTGAATGTGTAGGAATGCCTGTATATGACAGGTGTAATCCCCAGAGACCATTTAGTACAACTGAAAGACACAAAGACAGCAAACAGGGAAAATGCAGACAGCAAAAACTGAATAGCACATGCAACTCAGATGTAAACTGTTGCATTTTTAGCACACACAGCCATGGTTCGAATCCTGCCAGTGGTTGTAGTCTGCATACAGAATCATACCCCACAACTGTACAGATATATCCAGAATGTCTATTAAAGTGGCCCATATCTATTGCCTATCAACCTGTCACCCTGGGAAATCAGTGGGATGATCCCAGACATATAGGCAGCAAACAGGAAATACAACTGATTGACACATATCTATGACAACAAACCTAGCACACTAGCAAATCCCCAATACCATTTGTGACTAAGAAGCCATGTATGTCCCATTTAGACCCCAAATTGTTAAGCTGTGGTCAGAGTGTGTACAGTAAAAGAGTAAGATGCATGTGCATAATAGTAATGTGGAACCTGGTATTGCATGTGGAAACATTCAGGTAGTGCTAATAAACATCCCTCCCACAGGTCTGTCAGATACCAACACTGTGCCCAGAAATACAAGAATGATATGCAGTTGCTCTGAATAATAAGGTATTACACATCACTGTCACCCACACTGTCCTGCAACATATAACTGTCTAGGAATTCTGTATGAGTGTTGTTATACAAGGTCAGACTGCATAAGCACAGGGGATTAATAAGACAGAAAGCTGATTGGAGATATACAGCAATATCAATATAGCAGACACAACTGTGATGGACAGTATTTAAGTTGTAGCAGACACAGCCATGATCTGAATCCTGAGAGTAGAAGTAGACTGCATACATATTCATACCCCACAACTGTACACATGAGGCCAGAATGTCCAGTATATGTGCCCATATTTGCTGCCTGTCCCCCTGTCCCCCTGGTAAGTCTGTGGGATGATCCCAGATGTGTAGCCAGCAAACAGGGAATACAAGTGATTGTCAACCATCATGAGAACACACCTGTCACTGTAGCAACCCCCAAAACTGTTAGGAGAGTAATATTTCAAGTATGGCCTATCTACAGTCCCATGCTGTCAAGCTGTGACCAGAGTGTGTACAGTAACAGAGTGAGATGTATGTTCAAAATACTAATGTGTAATACATAATACTAATGTGTAATCTGGAACTTTGTGTGGCAACAGTCAGGACGTGCTAACAAACATTGCTCCCACAGGTATGTTGGATACAAACACTGAGCTGAGAAATACAGACCAATATAACCTGTACTGGTACTGTCCACCTGATACTGTAGGGGATAATGAGTGTTGCTGTTTCCCTGAATAATAAAGTATCACTGGTCACTGTTGCCCACACTGTGTTACATAATATAACTGTGTAGGAAAGCACGTATATGTGTGTGTCAGGTCACTAAAGGTAGAAGAGGGGAATATTCTAGTTATGTCCAGGCACATCAGCATGTGGCCAACACATGGCCACAGTCTGTGCAGAAAGAGTTGGATAGCATAGTGCAAAACATCAACCCAGAATCTGGGCGTATGTGTACAAACAGTTAGTCAGTGTAAACAAACATTCTCCCACAGCTATAGTCCCAACTCCGTAGTGCAAGGCAATGTCAGGTATGTATGGCAGGTATATTAGTAGACTATTGCTACTGTAATAGGGATTGTCTTCACAGACATGGTGTGTGTGGGAGGTCACATCTGCTTTTCACATGTGCTCCATTGGCTACTGAAAAACTCATCAGCTTAAATGTTAACCCATACATCACAAGATGGGTTGCAAACTGGCTGAGTGACAGAACCCACAGGGTCAGAGTTGCTGGAGCCATGTCAGACTCAAAGCCTGTCACAAGTGGTGTACCACAGGGCTCAGTCCTGGGCCCACTCTTGTTTGGCATCTACTTTTCCAAAGTACAAGCAAACACAGGAGGGTTATGGCTGACAAAGTTTGCAGATGACTGCAAACTGGGCGCCATAGTAGAAAACACATCTGACACAGATATCCTTCAGAAGGGTCTCACAGAAACGGATAACTAGTGCCAGAGCCATGGCCTAAAGTTAAATGCCAAAAAATGCATAGTCATACCCTTCGGGAAAAACAAGGTTACCCCTAGCTACCAAATAGGTGGCAATCCACTGAGTACAGAAGAAGTTATCAGGGACCTGGGGACCCAGGTTGATAGTAGTCTGTCATTCGACACCCATGTAGCTAAAGTAGTTAGGAAGACCTTCTACATTGCCCACCTTATCATGAAGGATTCTCATCTAGATCAAGGGAGGTCATAGTCTCCCTATACTCATCACTCATCAGACCAATGATTGAGTACAATGCCCCATTCGGAATGTATCTGACCCGACACTTGCAGCAGCTGGAGAGGCCACAAAGTTCCTCACCAAAAGGATAAAGGGTCTCAAACATCTGTCCTATGCTGCCCGACTGAAAGAACTCCAGCTCTATTCAGTCGCACGCTTGCTCAGAGGTGACCTTTGCCTAACATACAAGGCCATGTCAAACCCAGATTTGATGAATATGCTTCACCTCAAAAAATCTAGATCCATCAGAGCCACAAGGGCGGGAGACTTAAACCTAGACACGGCTATTAATAGGACGTGCTGGAGGGATAGATTCATCACCCAAAGACTCCCTATGCTGTGGAATAAAATCCCGGTATATGTGAGGCAGAGCACCTCGCTGGCCTTGTTCAAGAGAAATCTTGACCAATGGATGGGAGATCGCAGATATACCCCAGGGATTACCTCAGTGTCACTGCTCAACAGAGGCACAGCAAAATAATGGGTATAGTTCCCCATACTAAAGGGGTGGCGTAAGCCAAGAAAACTATGGGCTAGGCTTGTAAATGCCCTCGGGCAGATAGCCTAGTATGAACCTATGAACCTATGAACCTAAGGACATCATAGCACAGTACTGCTGCAAGCACGTAATGCTTCTGTGGTCTACAGCAGAGATATTGCTCAATAGATGTGGACATTCTGACACTCTCTCTACAGTCTAGAGGTATACACAGAACCCCTTAGTGCAGACCATGTGGACCAAGCCTGACAATTTAGATGTTAACAGCCATGTAGATGAGCATAACACATAACGACTGGTATACATTCTCCCCCAGAGGTTATGTATTCACACACCCCTGTCTGTCCTGACACATACTAACTGCTGGTACAGAGGTGCCATGGACACATACTACTGACTAGATATTGACATACATATGTACAGCATCCCATCGCTCCATCTGACATAGATGACTGTTAAGGGAGGCACAACAGCAGAACATCTGGCAAGTATCTGCACATGAAATCTCACTGGGTAAGTATGCTAAGCTGCTAGGCATGTAACAAAGCACTGTGCATACTACAGGCAGACTGGCTCAACACTGGCCTACATCTTTACACCTGTGCAGAAGTGCATCACCACAGCCAATGTGAACACAGCCACAGCCACTTATGGTAACCTAGGATAATATTACAGTATATAGACTATCTGTTCAACACCATCCTCATATGTGCCACTCACACACTAACCCCACATATACTGGGCCACTACAAAGTGTGTCTGATGCCTGTCTGTGGTGTGGGACATGTGTGTGTATGGCTCTACAAGCATATAAGCCAATATGCTAACATACAGTGCAGCAGCATGTAACATCAGATAGGATGGGACCTAGAACAATAACATCTACCACAGTCTGTACAAAGGCCAAGGTACATATTGACAGTAACCACACTGTCGACATTCACCATAAGTACAAAGACCTCAGTACTGTACAAACAACCACAGAATGTTCAGGTTATGTCATCAAATATAACCCCTACTGTACATAACATGTGTAGCAGTCTGATATCTCACTGGCTTGTTATCAGATATGATGACACCAATTATGGTGAACAGCACATATGCACCTCTTAATGCATGACATATGTACAAAAGTTGACAGAGTTGTGGCTGGAAGCACATACACATGGCCAATATTGGCATGTTGCTGTGATAAAATCATACATTTACTATTGTAACAGGGTTTGTCGCAACATCTGTCCTATGAGGGATATGAAGTCAGTAACTGTCAAGGCATTCACCATCTGCAGATTGCAATCCTCACACATTCCTCTGCAGTTCAAAGATACATGTTCTGTGTGTAACACATGAAACCAAAGGCACCACACTCTGCCCAGTCTGCAGATGACTCTACAGATGGGGAGTCCTCATAAACATAGAACAGACATGACAGATATTAATACATGTAGGACAGCCATAGCCGCGCACACCCTGTTAAACCAACATTACTCTGAATGCAGTATAGCAGCACTTACAGTCTGTAGTCAGGTCAGGCACATCCCCCTCCTGTGTGTTGGCCTGTTTCCACAGTGTATGTTGTCAGAGGTAAATCCCCAATCCATCTGAGATGTTGTTTGCCAAACAACAGATTGAGATCCTGCTCACAGTGAATGGAAAGGCCCAGCACCAACATGATGTTCCTATATACTGAAGTGTGTTTCCATGCAATTGGCTATGGGAATGTTACCACAGCTGTCCCACATGCAATCAGCTAGGGGAGGGCTGCAATTTGGGCAGAGGCCATCAGCTGATCTTAAGCATCACTTAAAATGCACATGCTGCTGCCTAAGTAAAGCAGGTGTAGGTCTCCACATCCACCAGTGATGGAGTGAGAGAGGCAGACAGTGGCAATGACAAGTCAGGGAGGGGTGGGAGTGTAAAACTTAAGCATGTTTGTGTCACACACCTACCAGCACAGGGTATCAAACCCCTGACAACTATGGAGTACTATCACAGACCTATGCAGTTATTGGATGTGCCACATAGGTTACCTGTTGTGGAGTTCTCAGAACATATATGTGATGGTGAGTGACATCTGCAACAGGGATATGGTAGCTACATGGTAGGTAAAGTACATGTGCCTGTCTGCATGAACAGGTGCCAGCGTCAATACAGCCACATTCTCATAGGGATACACACACATTGGCACACTTGGCAGGGCCAGGGATACAGCTCATCACTAGTGAGATTGCCACATTACATTAATGTGCAGGTATCACATGCACCACATTGGTCATACGAAAGTTATATGGGCAAAGGGTATAGGGAGGTGTCTGACATCATCCAGCATGCTTCAGTATGCCACTGGGGGTTGTAGTGAATGTGGATGTGATCATACACATCATACAACAGACACACACACACACACACACACACACACACACACACACACACACATATACACACAGACACATAGGGTGCCAGTACTGACATGCATGGGTGCATTTCTGCATAAGTATGTGGTGGTCGACTGTGCCAGATGGCTATACAAGGCTAAATGATGGATATACCTTGGCATCAGGCCACATGACAATGGTCTGCATTGTGGCTCAGGGCTGTGGTTTCTGCATTCGCCCACACAGGTGGGTATTTTATCCGCTGTCTAGTTATATGGGTGACTATTGTGTGTGGCCAATGCTGTGCATCGCTTGCCATGTATGTGTTCCTTTGTCCATGACATGGATGGTGTCTGGGATGTGCACACCTCCCACATGCATGTACAATGACATGTGGAACTGTACCTGGGGTGTCGGGCCCATGTTGTGTACACAGATTATCATCAGATGTGCCAGTCTTGGCCACCTGTGGCAGGAACTGGTAATGAACAGCAGGTTAACCCTGCACCTACATTGATAGCATGCTAACGGCATTCCCTGGTGTCAGTGGCATCTGTCTATACAGGGCATGTTTTCAGGCATGGTATGTCCTTTGTTGGTCACATGTGATGGCACTACAGGTGTCCAGTGGGGAACATGGGGAAGGTGCACTGTCTGCATGTATGTGCCTATTGATTAGATGGACAGGATGCCATGCCCTCTATAGGCCACTGCAATCACTCCATAGTTACTATCAGTGGCCAATATGCAGTGTACTACACACATATTGGCTGTTGCCTCGGCATATTTGTGTGTGTGTGTGTGTGTGTGTGTGTGTGTGTGTGTGTGTGTGTGTGTGTGTGTGTGTGCGTATGAGACATGAGTTGAGAGTGTGCTCTGGGTAATACTGGGGTTGCTAACTGTGATTGCCTGATCTTGATGTCACATGTATGGGTATGGATTTGCACCCCAGCCTCTCGATGATTTCACATCTGTTATCCCTATACAGTGGACATTGTGATATATACTAGGCCACCATATAAGAAATTTGCAAAACACACTCCATATTGGGCCCAGGTGTCACACACTCACACCAACCTCCACAGAGGACATGAGTTACAAACACACACACCTGTCATGTCTGGGAGTAAAATCCCTACCAGATTAATTTATTACACTACAGCACTACACAGTTATAGTATGCACCACAGCGATTACTGAAGTACTCCTTCCCCAAAGGTTTATATCACATTGGATGACATCAACAGGATTGCCAAAGTAGGACATTCAAATTGCAGTGAGTTTGGCTAGGCTAAAATGCATTGCTCCCTACACAGACAGTGGTACACACAAAAAACATCCACAACTGACATGTGCGGGTATACAACCTCCAACAGAGTTCTATATCACACTACAGAATGGGCCTGTTATAGGCTGCACCACGTGGATTACTAAATAACTCGTTCCCCAAAGGTGTATTTCACAATGAATGACATCTGCAGGATTGCCAAAGTAGGGCATTTTAAATGTATTGAGTGTGACTAGCCTAAAATGCATTGCTCCCTACACAGACATCAAAACACACTCAAAAGATCCACAATGGACATGTGTGGGTATAGAACCCCTAACAGGGGACTATATCACACTACAGCATGGAGTTGTTATAGGACACACCACAGGGATTACTAAAGAACTCCTTCCCCAAAGGTGTATTTCACAATGAATGACATCAGCAGGATTGCCAAAGTAGGGCATTTGAAATGTACTGAGTGTGACTAGCCTAAAATGCATTGCTCCTTACACAGACATTCGAACACACACAAAACATCAACAACCAATGTGTGTGGGTATAGAACCCCTAACAGAGGTCTATATCACACTACTGCAGTACTCAGTTATG
Organism: Protopterus annectens; assembly: GCF_019279795.1. Taxonomy (NCBI): domain Eukaryota; kingdom Metazoa; phylum Chordata; order Ceratodontiformes; family Protopteridae; genus Protopterus; species Protopterus annectens. The sequence continues at coordinate 1,463,724,487 of NC_056725.1, forward strand.
GCACGTACTATGGAGATTACTGGGCTACATTCTTCCCAGAGGTGTATTTCTAGGTGGATGACATCAGCAGCCTTGCCAAAGTAGAACATACAAATTGTATGGAGTGTGACTACCCTAAAAAGCATTGCTCTCTACATAGTCAGGGTCAGACAGACACACACACATACTTGCCAAGTCTGGGATTAGAACACCTACCTAATTTATCATATTACAGTAGTACACAGTTATGGCATGCACTACAGAGATTACTGGGATACAACCTTCCCAGAGATATATGTCTAGGTGGATGACATCATTGGCCTTACCACAGTAGAGCATTTTAATTGTAGGGAGTGTGACTACCCTATAAAACATTGCTGTTTACACAGACACTTGCCAAGGCTGGGGTTAAAACTCCTACCTAGCTATTTTATCAAACTACAGCAGTACACAGTTACAGCACACACTACAGAGATTACTGGAATAGAGCTTTCCAGGAGATGTATTTCTAGGTGGATGACATCAGCAGTACACAGTTACAGCACACACTACAGAGATTACTGGAATACAGCTTTCCAGGAGATGTATTTCTAGGTGGATGACATCAGCAGCCTTGCCAAAGTAGAGCATTTCAATTGTAGGGAGGCTGACCACCCTAAAAAGCACTGCTCTCTACACAGACAGAGCTGGACAGACACACACACATAGTCGCCAAGGGTGTTGCTAGAACTCCTACCTAACCAGTTTATAACACTACAGCAGTATGCAGTTATGGGATGCGCCATGGAGATGACTGGGCTAAAACTCTCCCACAGGTGTATTTCACAGTGGATGACCTCAGCATGCTTGTCATAGTGGGGCTATGGGGAGGGCAGTGTGTGTGCATGGGTCATAACCCATTCATCTAGGGGTTGACACGCCACATGTGGGCACAACCTGGGTCATATTTCACAGCTACGTGTATACATCTGCTAGATGACTACTTCCTTGTACAGTCATGTTGCACAGCTGGCACGTGCACCACATACTCTGTAATGCTGACAAATACCGGTGGCTAGTATCTGCAGTGAGTGACATTTGACCCTCATGTGGTTGTGACCCTTTGACTGTGTGCTGGGTGGGACAGGCCTGGATGGCTCCTTGTCACAGCCACCCTCTTCCACACATCTACGTACGTCTACCTTTGGCTTATTATAGTGTATTGTCCTTACATATATGCCTGTATTCCTATCCACTATGTGTGCAAAGCATGAGTAGTGCATACTGAAGAGTATCTGCAATAACATCTGCAGCTGCCAGATATGTCTGGTCCACTGGTATTTACAGACATGGCCTTCATGTGTGTGAGCATGCCCAGTATGACCTTTCTGTATGTTGTTGACTGACATTGCCTTCATTTCTCTGTGTGTGTGGGCATGCCCAGTATGGCTGTCTGTATTGAATGTGTGGATCGAGTCCAGGTAGTTTGTACTGTAGTGCTGACCTTTGTGTTGTACACTTACAGGTAGCATGCTGTCTCTGCAGGGTATCTGTCGATCATTTGGCATTGACTGTTACTACATTTCTGTATAGGATGGGGGGGCACAACTGACTATTTCTACATTTCTACACAGGATTGGGGGGGCACACCTGACTGTTACTACATTTCTACGTAGGATGGGGGGGCACACCTGACTATTTCTACATTTCTACACAGGATTGGGGGGACACACCTGACTGTTACTACATTTCTACATAGGATGGGGGGGGCCACACCTGACACTTGTACACATTTGGTAGGACTGTACTGGTATGTCGGGTACTCCATTTCAGTCTGTAGTCTTACCTGTAATGCTGACTAGAAGCATACCAGTGTACTACAGATCTTAGGTTTTAATTACCTACATATTAGTTTCTGACTTCCTACCCTTCAGAACTGACATTCCACTGCCTGACCTGCTGTAGTCTGTCTGTGTAGACCTGGGGGGGTTACCCATAGGCCTCATTAAGAGGCCATAGCACAGCCTTTCTTTGTGTTTGTCTACACCTGTCCTGCTGGCTGTGACTGTTGTTGGATATGTGAACCCCCCCTGACTGGCATGTGTGAGACACTTACATTGTGGATGTCCCAGTATTGAGGGCAGTGCTGCAGGGCTTTCTATGTCAGATCATGGATGCACATAGTACACTCCCTACACATGGTTATGCACAGGTAGTGTAATGTTTGGCATCCGTTTTACTGTATGTGAGAGAGTGAGGTGTTATTCCCTAGGTCCCTCCTGTGTCAGTGTATGTGCTATGCATTGCCTCTTTGCCAAGGCCAGGGCATACTGGGCATGCCTCCTTCTGCCTACTGGTGCAGGCTCAGGTTGTTCCTCCTGTGAGTCACTCTGTGCCTGTGCAGGCCTTGGCAATGGTGGGGGGCTGTGTGGCCCTTCCCCGTGCTATTCCTGCTGCAGCTGTTTACGCAGGATCATATTGTGTAGCATGGCACACACAAGGACAATATGGGTACATGTAGCTGGTAAGTACTGCAAGGCTCCACCGGATGTGTCCAGGCACCAGAACCATGACTTGGGCATCCCGAACACACGCTCTACCATAATTCTGGTCTGTGCATGTGCCTCATTATGGAGTTCTTGTTTGGGTGTGTGTGCATTTCTGATGGGTGTCATCAGCCACTGCTCCAGTGCGCATCCAGCATCCCCCACTAGGTCACCGTGAGGGATGTTCCCATTGGCAAATCTCTGGTACAGCTGTGCCAGATGCAAGATGCGGGAATTGTGATTGCTTCCAGGGCAGCCAGCACACACATTCATTATTATGCCTTGGGCATCGCACACAACCTGGCAGTTGATGGAGCCCTTGCGGTTGATGTAGACCCTACACCACTGTGTGGTGCTTTGATGCATATGTGCATGCAGTCTGTAATACCCATTACCTCAGGGTATTCTGCTATTTGGTGGAACAGTTGCATACTGCTGGCCAACGCCTCACGGGTGTTGGTGAAATATACGTGCTCACCGACATGTGCTGACATGGCATCCAGGAACTGGTGGAGTACCCTGGATGCTGATGCCTGTGAAAATCCCCATCATATCCCCAGTTTGCCTCTGGAAAATACCTGTAGCTAGTATTCATAGGCCTACATATACCTTGGTATCCACTGGGATGGGCTCCCCTCTGTTAGTTCTGTGTGTGAGGCATGGCTGGCACAGCTCAACTATTTGCTGTAGGAGGTCCCAGTCCACCCTATAGCGTTCCACTATCTCCAGCTTATGTAGCCCCTGGTAGGTTACCCTGGGCCTGTACACTCTTCTCCATCTTTTTGCTGTGGGTTGGTTGACAGCATTCACATCCTCACCACCCTCAGCCTCTTCCACAAGTTGTTGTATGTTAGCTATTGCAGCCCCTATCATTTTGCTGTTGAGTGTTAAAAGTTCCCCATTTGTTTACACTGGTGGTGTAGAGTGGGAAAAACCAGAGGGGAAGGTGTTTGCATAGTTTATAGTAGTGTTCTGGGCTGGGCTGGTCTGCTGCCTGTGTAATTGGCTGATTCTGATAAATTTCACCTGGCAGCTCAGCTCGTTCTCCTTGATTACCTTCCTACTGCTGTTTTCCCTACCTATTGCCTTCCTGTTTAAGCCCGAGTGTGCACCGTGCAAACAGAGTGCTCAAATGTGCACACTGCTGTTATTTCCTGGTTTAACTTCTTTTTTTTTTTCCTGTACAACCCGGTGCACGGCGCGCACACCTGCTTTGACTTTGTAAAGAGTGCTAGGCAGGTTTAGACACACCCCTAGCTTAGCTATGCTAAGCTAGGAGCAAACCCGAGCCACAGGTCTCCAATCCGCTTACAGTATGCCTGACACACATACCCATGATGTTAACTAACTCTGAGGCTTGCACCAAGCTATTCCTACTATTACACTGTTGGGACCTGACTCACATGCTGGGGAAAACTGTGATTCACTATACTTCCCTCTATCCATCCCTCATTTGCATAGGATTGCCTGCTAATGCATAGTTACATGTCTCACACTGTGCCTCCCCCCTTAGCAACCACTACTCACTGGCCATGTTGTCTTCTGCCTGCCATTGACTTGCATGGCAGAAAACTGATTTTAATTAGAATGCTTAATTTAGGTTCATTTTGTTACTTTGCCCCCATCCCATCTGTGCACCGCTGCCAAAAGCTTAAACAGCCGAGATCGGCTAAAAAAAATAAAAGTTGATTTTTGTATTTTATTTAATGTTTGCAATGTCAATGGCCTTATACTTGGCCATTGGCATGCTTAGTAAATGATATGCAGCCTTTATTTGGAGCTGTCACAACTCCGTTTTGGATTTTGCAGAAATGTACTCGGTTACTAACTGAAAACATTTCTGCAGATAGCACTTGTCCTGCACGGGCGGTTGCAATCTTCCTGGATTGCAAAATCACCTCATTTGCATGGATTTCTCCTTCAAATGGGGTGATTTGCATACAATGTCTTAATCCATGTAGGATTAGTGCAGGAGTGCTCGTGCATGCTCCTGCAGGCTGTTCCCGGATCGCACGGCAGACATATTGCCTGCTTGAGCTCCTGCACTGATTTTGCTTGACGTGAAAGCTATAGAGAATATGGGGGTATGTGTACGAAAATCAGTCAAGTATTTAAATAATGCATTAAGCTTATCATAGCACCTTATAATGCGATTCATTTTTCCCACATAAAAACATTGACAGTGTTTGCAAGTGGCAATATAAACCAAATTCTTGGTACGACACTTTGCATATAAATGTGGTTTAAATTATTTTCTAGTTATAGGATCTATAAAACTGTTGTTCCTGTTAATATACTGACATGCCTTTACAATTGCCACAAGCATGTCACAATTTTCTGTGAAGATAAGTGCAACATCACGGTGGGTTGAATATCTTTACTAAGTAATCTTTTCAAGTTGGCATTATTTTTAAATTAGAAAGAAGGCTACCTACTAACCTCTCCCTTCAGGTCATCAGCTGCTGTTAGGATTTTCAAATTTTCCCTTATTATACAGCAAATGCATCTTATCTGGTTATTATATTTTCAAGTAACCCTGGGATGAGTACATGCATTGTTAATGGATGTCACTACATTTTCATGTGAGCCCTCCATGCCAAACCACGGTCACCCATGATCTGTTCTCAAGCCTTCAAGATTTGTCCTCATGCCCCTCAAATCACCCTCCTTATAACCCCTTTCTTGAAAGTTGGAATATAGTAATTTAGCCTCTTGATGAAAGATGAGGTTATCTGTACACAACCTAGAAGTCCCCATTAACTGTCCCTTTACTATGTTGGTAAAAACATGCCATAGATTCATGCTATCCTTTTCAACAGAGCATTCTTCCAGCATTCCTTCCTATATACCTTTCCATCCAAGAAATCAAGTTCTATCTCTGAAATGTGAGAGGTTAAATGCAATAAAATTGTACTACTCTCCAAATAGATGATACACTCATGAAGTTGCTCTGGGGTGCCTAGCCATAATAAAAAAAAAACATCATCCACAAATCTTTTGTAAACAAAAGGAGAGTTTTCCACCTAAGATTGGAGAGACCATCTCTCTCTTTGTTTTTATGCCTCAATCCAAAGTAAGTTCCACAAAACCCCCCAAAAATTCTGGACCTCAATAAACCAACTACTTAAACCTGGACAGACTCCCACTCCCTCCCCAAGCACAGCTACCTCTACTGACAGTATAGTCACTCAATTCAACAACCACTTTATAACCTCTATACTATCACTAGTCAAGGACAAAAATAACAGCAACCAATTATCACTACCCCTCATTTTTAAAAATAACACAGACTCCTTCAAACTGCAACCCATACCAACCCACTACATCAAAAAACTCCTAGCCAAACTTAAAATCTCTAGCCCTGGTCCTGATCTGCTGCCCAGTCAATACCTCAAACTCACTGCTGATCGCATTGCTTACCCTATCTGTATATTGTAAATCGCTTTATCACCGAGAAATATGTATCACCACTATGGAAAGTATCCTACATCATCCTGCTCCATAAAGGAGGTGCCTCAATAGACTTTGCAAACTACAGCCCATTGCCTTACTTTCCCCATTAGCAAAAATACTAGAAAAATGTATTTACTACCAGCTACTCAACCATCTCCTCAAAAATAACCTACTTTCTCCCAGCCAACACCGATTCCGCCCCAAACATAGGACAACAAAAGCCCTGATTAGTTTATAGACACAGTTAACTGACATAGGAATGCTGAGTCACACACATCCTCTATACTCCTTGACTTATCCAAGGCCTTTGATACAGTCCCCCATAAACAACTCATCCACAAATTAACCTCCTATAACCTCTCTCACTCTACCATCTCCTGGTTCATCAGTTATATATCTAACAGGCAACAAGCTGTCAGATGGCAAGATGAGCTCTCTACTCTGCTATCAATTGCTGCAAGGGTACCTCAAGGTTCGATACTAGGCCTCCTCCTGTTTACAATCTACACAAATAAGTTGCACACAGCCACACAACATGCTAACATAATCCAATACACAGATGATTCCTCACTAATTTGCTCAGCTCCCACACTACCTTCTTTACTAAAAAAAAACTCAGCAATCCTTCCTGGACATCGAATGTTTCATCAAGCAATCTCAGCTCATACTCAGTTCATCCAAAACCAAACTGAAGATTTTCTCCAATGGCAGAAAATCTCCTGACCTTAATTTTTTCATCTAAAAACATCTGTAGTGAGCCCATAGAATCAACTAAACTACTGGGTGTTATTATAGACAAGGACCTTATATTTGATAAACACCTTGACTTGGTTATCAAGAAGGTGCACTTTAAACTAGGTTCCCTTTATAGGATAAAGCCCTTCCTTACAGACTCCACCCATCATGCCATCAGTAGAACCCACCTCCTGTCTAGTCTTCTTTATGCCTTGTCCATTTTTACCAATCTAAGAAAATCCGACTAAGCCAAATTCGAATCTTGCTGCCATAAAATAGCCAGATTTGCAGCTAGCCATCCAAACAGGACCTATCTCACTGTACCTCACTTCATCAGCTTAATTGGCTAGAACTACCCAAACAACTAACCTACAATCAATTAGCACTAATTCACTCCACCCTCTTCCACCCGGAAAACTGCCCATCTATTAGCAGTATCATCCAACCTTACTCAAGTAGTAGGTCCCTAACGTCATCCAATAAAACTCTCGTGAAGGTCAGTAGATCTAACTACACATATGGTGACTCCCTATTCTCCCATAAGACTTGGAACAACATACCTCAATACATTCTATTTTTTTTTAACTTCAATTTTTTTTATTTTATTTTAAAATATAATATTTTGTCAATTGTTACATGAAATTGAAGAGAGAAAAAATGACATATACTCAATACATTCTCAATACTGAAAGCACATCCAAATTCAAACAAATACTAAAGGAACACTTAAAACAAACATGGCTATGCCCCTGTAGTAGGCCTGATTAATCTCTGCATATACTTCCATAATAGTCCACCATCCCACAGAACGTTTTACCTCATCCTCCTTTCTTCTCCCCCCATCTACTATCAATTACTATATCTACAAACACCCTCATCTATTACCTACCCACTCCTATACTCTCCTACTTATAACCTAATCCTAAATCTAAAATCATCCTCTTACCTTCTTACATATCTGGACCATTACTCAGCATAACAGTCTCCAGATTCTGACTTTATTTCTTCAAGAAACCTTAGGGTACATATTATACTTTCTACCATGCTTTAATGTTAAATCTACAAGCGTAACCTGTAATATTTCTAAATACCAACTGTCTTTATATGCCTGTGAATAATTACTTAGTTATACCAATTCCATATATATGACTGTAAGTAGTGGACAAGCCTTGCTACATGTATATAGCTCATATACATGTAGCAAGCCTTGCTACATGTATATGAGCTATTACCCTGAAATACTACTACCATGCATACAGCTATAAAATGTGTGCAACCCTAGCCATGATATATTCATTATATGCCTATTAGAAATTACCTAGATATGTAAGTATCCTGTATATAATGGTGTTCACCAATGAAGCCTTGCTAATATTAGTAATTGTTTAATAGTTGTTAAATGTTTATGTTTGTCAACACTTGTGAAGCTTTGTACATTGTGTAACTGTGGAGATTTTCTCCCTGGGCCTCCACTGAAAATTGGGCTGCTTAGACCCAGTCAGACTTTCTGGTAAACAAATGGAAATAAATAAATAAATAAAATAAACAGATGCACTTTAGGTGAAAATAAAATACATGCATGTCACTTGTGTGACTTTATGTTTTTACTGCTTTTAACTATTCTCATTTGATTTCTATGCACTATAACTGTTCTGTTTCTCTTTTTTTACCTTTTGACATCTAACAGCTTAGCTGTGAGAGGCTGCCCTTTTGTATATGCCATAAGAATGTCCTACTTTATTGTTTAACTGATATGTGTCTTACTTTAACTGAATGAAAGTTTTAAAACATTTGGAAATAAAAATCCAGAAATATCAGAGTAATGCATCTGTCCATACATCAGATCTTACTGTGTATGCTACCCACTCTTCAAATGCAAGCATGATATAAAATATGCCTTTCTTATCATTCCACTGTGGTAAGCTTTGTAATAATCTGGACTATGTATCCAGATCATCTGTAGTTCCCTTTTCTATGATTTGAACTGGATTTATTTGTTTCTAGTTCATCTTTTAACTCTTTTATTCTGGCATTAGCTTGTATTAGTTTATCGTGAACTTCACTGGCCAAATTCTGTTTGATCTGTAACTGTTGCTTAAGATCTGAAATGTCTTTTTCTAATTCTTTATAGGCTTTATGAAACTTTTCAAGAGACTCTTATTTTTGACTGCAGGGGCCCTATGCACATTTGACACAGTGTTTGTATGGCATCTATGAACTCCCTCAACTCACCCTGTCTGTCTCTCGGGAATTTATTAAACTCTTCTGTCAATTTATCATGAGCTAATTTCTGTCCTTTTGTTTTTTCTTGCCTAGTAGTGTCATTTAACTGTTGGACATACTCTTTAAAGAGTGTAATACAATCTATAGGAGATTCTGTCAGTGAGTGATTTGAACAGTTGCTCTAGCTCTGAAATTAGCATAGTAACAACACATAACTTTGATTCACGGTGATGCAGCGGTAGCGTTGTTGCCTCACAGCAAGAGGTTCTCCTGTTTGATTCTTGGCTGGAGTGCGGAGAATGCTTTCTGTGTGGAGTCTGCATGTCCTCCCCATGGGTCGAGTGGAGTTCCAAAAGACATGCGTGAATGGGTGTGCCTTCGTTGAAGGTTGGGCATCAAGCTGGCAACTCAGCACCATGAAAATCTACTGCCAATCATTAGCAGACCGGAGTTCTGCTGTGGCGACCCCTAACCGGGAAAAACCAAAAGACAACAACAATACATAACTATTTAAGATCTTGATACAATGTAAACGCATTATCCTTTTCTGCTGATTTGTCATTAGAAAATGTTTCTTTGCAATTTAACTTGGTAACAATGGTCTGCACTCTATTTTTATGACATTGTCCACAGAAAGCAGTTTCATACGATTCATACAATAAACATTTACTGTCATACCAAATATTTTTTTGTTGGAGATACCAGTCAAACATAATCCATTTCTATAATTCCTGTCAACTTGCCCTAATAAGGTTTTACATTTGGTAATATGCTGTTTATACAAACTCTGTAGTCTGTCCAAAATATTATCTGGTCATTCTGACACATTAAGAGTAAAACTCTGTCTATTACTCTGTCTAATGGCATCCATACTGCATGTAAATACAGAAAGATCTCTTACCAGTTTGACAGGGACTCAGATGGCCGGTCTGGTCATTGTAGATCGTTGGAAACCTTCTGTAGTTACTTGAAAAACTGGTGAAATGAAACTGGCAGTTGCAGATTCGAAACCTGGGAATTTCCCAACCTGGAGAATTTATGGCACTGCTTCCTTCCTGCATGGCAGTCTCACTCTGGAGCCAGATGTCTGGGAACTGTGCTGCTGCAAACTGTGGAAACTGAAGTGCTCCTATTAAGGACTCAATCATGTACATAAATGTTAGTTACTGCACATTACTGAAGTGATCTTATACATGGCACCACTCTGTGGTCAAATACATTCTAGGCTCGCCACTGAAAAGTTATTTAATGAAGACTGATGATGATACCTGCTGCTGAATGCAGCTTCTTCTTGCTAAAACCAAAGTTTGATTAATGCACTGAACTTTGCAGACTATAACTTTTTCAGCACTGTATTATGTGCAGTACTAATAAAATAACTTCTCTATGCAACAGACAACATGTACAATAATGTCACAGTTTACAGTTTTTAATGTACCAGGTTTAACTTTTTAATGCACATATAAATAATACCTCAAAACAAACATGTTCCTACATGTACCAGATCTCACATAACATCAAATTTAACATCATACACTTTCAATGTCCTTTCTATACATTTTTTATGAAAGCAGTCTTTAAAATGTCCAGTCTTTTAAAAACTTTCAAAGTCAGTACTCTAGTATTTGTCTGAAGCTATACATTCTGTTCATGGTATTCTGTTTCAAGGTAAATAATCATAAACTTTTAAGGAGTCTTTTTTGTTGGAAAATTGTTTTTGTCTTCTGATTCTCCCTGCACCTGGTTTCTTATCTAATTTTCCTTAAAACTTGTACCAGGCACAAAATGTATTACATACAGTTAAATGCCTTTCATATATTTTTTCCTGCTTTTCACGTAGGAGCAGTTTAACCGTTTAATGTGTACATGTTAACAAACATAAATGTACATACATCAAAGTGACTATATTTTTTACATATATTTTAGCAAACAGAATTGTACATGCAATGTTATATTTTACTATATATATATATATATATATATATATATATATATATATATATATATATATATATATATATATATTCTAATAAACAAAATTGTATATGCACTGTTGTAAATGTCTAAATATATATATATATATATATATATATATATATATATATATATATATATATATATATATATATATAAAAACATTGTTCAGATAATATAAGAATGACATTTAGTCTTAATAAATGTGTAAAAAGAACATTTACAGTTGGAAACTAAAGCAGGGAAATATCAACCTGGGAATGAAATATAATATAACAGGACTTGAAAAAAAGGCCTCCTTGAAACTGAGCAAATGAGTTGGTCTGCAGTTATGGGACTGCATACGTAACTTCTTGTTAAATCCAATCATAGTGAAAGTTCTTGGCTATGAAGAAAATGGGTCTAACATGATGTCTTTGCTCAGTCTAGCAGAGGCATTTCAAAAGGGAGCTGGTATAGAAATAAAGCCAGAAATGGGAAAAATCAGGTATCAACAGAAACTGCAAAAAAAAGAAAGAATATAATGATCCTAACTGGAATAAAAGGAAAGCAAATTGGAAAGTCCTCAATTACAGGGACAAGTATAGAATACCTACAAATTTATCAAAATCTGGCTCATGAATGGTTAAGAAGAGACAAATTTAAACTAAAAAAGTAAAGGTAAATGATTGCGGTTTAGATATAGGTCTTTGTGCATGCTGGTTTGTGTATACAAATTGTAAATGATAGAGACAAATGTACTTTCTGCAGCAGAAACAGAAACGGATGTATTTTTACTTGCTATGATATACTTATGGTTGAGGATCTGTACAGTGAAAGGAATAACAATACAGCAAGAATGTTACAGCCAGGTTTGTGTAAACTCAACAACATACAGGCAATTGTAAAACAATAGGAACACAAACCACAAAGATTAACTGTAAGTGATACAGTGATCACACATGGATCATCCAATACCAGTAGTCAGAAATGTAAAAGCAAGCAAGCCAGCAAAGGACACAGGAGAAAACAGCACTAATTATTGAAATAGGTAAACCAAGTGACAATGGTGCCCAGTATACTGAGTGAAACAGAGTTATAACATACCATGAATATGCAAGCACAAACTAGAACAAAGTAGAATTATTACATATGGATAGTTTCAATACTATTAGGAGCAACAAGGCTAATACAAAATATGCAAACATACTTAAATATGATACTAGTAAAGGCAACTCCATATCAACTCTTGGCAAACACCAGCAACTAAACCAATTTAATTTCATGAACTTTGGTAGTACCCAAACTTAGGAATGGGATGCATTCTTCCCATGGCATTAGAATGTATAAATATTTGGAAAAATTAAAAAAAGAAGGACAACTGGTTTTATATTATTAAGGAAATATGTTAAGCATCACTCTTTATAATTGCCCACATTCAATGCTTCAATATGTTAATTATATATGTTTACTATGGCTTTTTATTTTTGAAATTCAGATTTACAAAGGTCTACAATCATGTTGAGTGATAGGAGTCCCCAAGGATTTGTACTAATCCAGTTATGGTGAAATAAAAGCATGACTGACTAGCACAAGGTCTCTAGAAAAAATAGAAGTATTTAATTTAAATTGTGATGTGGAGGTGGAAACAAGATGATCAATTGACAATTGAAACTTGGTCCCAAAGTGTAAGCTTGTAATCAAGAAGATTTCCAAGATCCTGTGTCTTTGAAACAAATACTATTTGCCACTCCCATAGATAATGCAGGAGTTTGGTGTCAGACAGATTGAATCAATACACAACCGCCTTATCGACATTTAGTTTTATGTAGCTGCATTCAGTCCAGCCAATCTGATAAAAAAGTCAGTGCTGAATGCTCTATAAAATGGAAGGCTGAATCATTTTCAGAATGGAAAGTAAAGTATATCTGTATGCCATCAATATATATTTTTTACACATGAAGTGGTACAATATGTTAGCTACTTTGCTACCATAATTCAAGCAAGGTGACTCACTTTGCTACTCATGACACTGTATCAGCCATTGTCAGTGGGAACTAATGGGGAGATACAGTTCAAATACTTGGGGCAACTTCTGTCTCACATGATTCTGTGGTAACAAACTAATTTGTTGTCTCCACTGACACCCATTTACTATTAGTTGAAAAGCTTTGAGAGCTTGGAAGATACAGTGCTGTCTGTCTAGACATTCCATTGGTGATGAAAGTGAGGACACTTCTGCTATGTTTAGTTGAGTCATTAAAATTAGTTATACTTCACTGATTTTCCTAACCTAGAAGCCTAGCTTGAAAATGCCTTAAGACACACACAAATATATTTTTATAGAGTTAAGCCTTCCTACATCCTATATTTGGTGATGGTGGTGGTGGTGGTGATGCTTGACTAAAGTATCAACAAACTCAACAGTCACAGAACAATGCAGAAAAAAGCAAAACCCCCATTGCAGTGCATCAGAAACTTACATGATATAAATGCACTTATCCTTGACAAACTGAAATTAAAAGTAATTAAATAAAATCTTCATGATAAACCTTCCTTCATCAGACTTTACTTATACCTATGAGGATATAGGGCCATGGATGTTGCATTACTGCAGCATGCTTCTTCTTTTGGAGAATGAACAGAGAGTTATGGAGTCAGCATATGAGGACCAGAGTTCCTGGGATATGAAAACTGCCTTTGGATATGAGTATAATGAAGCTGTCAAATGAGCACAAGCTTAGGCTTGCCATGAGTTCCCAGAATGAATTTACCATGGCCATACAGAGTCTGTCTTACATGCTTATAGCTATGCAAAATGTGGACTGAAAGGTGGAATACTGAACAAATGGGAGAGATAAAACAGCTGGTCTGGAAATGGATGATTGCATTTTCTTGGTATTTCTAATCCATCTTGTCTGAACAGTGTCAGGTAACATCTTTTGCATATGCTGCTCAGAAACTGGCTGCTGAACAGAATTCCTGCCATCATATATAAACTAGGAGGGTATGCTCATGGACAAGGGACTCCATAAATCACTCTCGCTACCTGACCAGTGGCAGTGGGTAAGACTATACTCTCCAGTTAACCTGGTCTACTGCAAACTCTCTGCACTCTGTGATATTGTCAGTTTGCAGTATTTAAAGCTGGACCATGCATCCTCATACATACTGTGAGTCCAAATGTAATCATTCCTATGCAACAAAAGACTCCTAAAAGTGAGAATGCTCAGCCTATTATCAAGTAGTGGCATGCAAGGAATATATCAGGCTGAGCAACATCCCCATGTGCACAGTGTGGAAGGCTTAATTTAAGATGCAGGTAATCTGCCTATGTTTTGTCATGCATGGCCATATGTCTGCATTATAGGCTTATTTACACTTATCCTGTATCCTCCTTGGACTGCATATATTTGGTTGTGCCATATGCAACTCTTGTAATATGGGCAATATAATGTTTATATCTCATACCGGAGGCATTCACAATATGCACATATGAGTGTGCCCGCTGTACATAAATCCATGGCAATGGACAATGTACAAACATGAGGTTTACCTGTGTGCATGTGTCATATTACAGTACATATATTTCTGCCAGATGTTGCTTTATTCCTAGCACCCAGACATAGCATGTATTCTGGCACATGTTCATGTTGTGCCTTATAAACTACTTCTTCATTACCATGCATGCCATTATCTTCTTTTTGCTCTTGTTCAGGTGTTTTTGGCTAAAATTATGGCTATTTGATACTCATACTGAGAAGCTACTGTCTTTAGATGCTACTGTATTGTGAAACATTATGACAACTGTGATCATCTGAGCTTGTTTCTTGGGTATGTATGGCAGAGCACTCCAGATGTGTCCAAGCCCCTGAATCAGGACTCCAATAAACAAACACAAACACAGCCATAAATATGATCACCTGTTATGCTTCTCTGTATTACTACTCTACAGTCGACTGAGAATGTCTAGTTAGTGCCATTTGTCAGGACTCCAAGTAGGATCCAAGTAATCTAAAAGATGTAATTCAACATGTGCAATTTAAATCAAATTTACTGACATAGCTTCTATTATGTGCTATCTACCTAATATATACCTCAGTCACACATCTTTTTGATAGCCACTCACAGGAAACTCTGTCTCATTTCACTGGTATTCCTTATGTGAGAGCTCCACACAATGCCAAGGAACACTATTAATAAATCATTCACTCTACAGCTTGTAAAACCCACAAGCTGACATTTCACTTCTGGTTCAATTATGTATTCTCATCTTCTTGGGAGGACATTATGTTTGTAATGGTGCAACTGAAAGCAGATAGAAATTTGAAGGAGGTTTGCAGTGTTATAGAAAGTTCTATAGCTGTATGGCATTCAGTTACTTCTGTTGGGAACTTTATATGGCTCCTATACGCATGATGCCGGACAGCAAGAACTGTCTCAAAGATTTGGAAGGACACGTGCCCATGTTGATCTAGAATGTCTCCAACTTGATTATACAAAATACCAGGTAAACTTTTATTATCAATGGAAATACATTGCCCCATTGGTTTCTGTCCAGTTTGTATTTGCTAATAACCTCCAAGTCAGAAAGCTGAAACAACGCGTGTACCAGATACTACCTGGCAAATCAACACCTTGCTGTACACTGAGCAAGAACTGCGAGCAACTCTATAGACCCTAGAATGTCCACCTGCAATAAAAGCTAGAGCTAAGAATGACAGAATTTATGGTTGTTTCAGTTCTGCTTCTTCAAAAATCTCAGGCATTTTCTACCATTTTTTTAATTCAGTAAAGCCCACATGGTCTGCTAAAACCATGCTAGGCACACGATAGCGCAACTTTTTGTATTGAGTAAGGGGCTCTACATGCCATGTAGAGCTGCACTAAAACGGCCAACATCATGGCATGCTAATTACAGCATAAGCAGCTAAATTGTATGCTAATCAACCAATTCAAGATGGAGGACCTAATCAAGAAGCTATAAAGCAACCATGTAGACTCAGTGCTGGTTTTCCCTGTAACTTCCAAAACTTATTGGAATGCATCCACCAAAACTAATCTAGATGGAAAGAATGTTAGGGGCTGCTGTTGCTCTTATTAATGTGTATATGCAACAAGCCCAAGTCTATGCTGCTGGTGCTGTGGCTAATAAACCATGGCCAAAAAAGAGAAGAGTGTTTAGACCCTGTTTAATTTTTCACAATCTGCATGAGGTGGACATTGTAGAGCACTAAAGGGTGGATGGAGACACACTACAGGAACTCTGCAACCTGTGTCATCCTCAACTAAGAGCAGTGGCAAACTGAGGAGACCAATTCCAGTTGAGACTAAGGTATGTGTTGCACTTAAAAGTTTAACTACTGGAACCTTCCAGAGACTAACAGGTGGCATTCTGGGGATGTCACAGGCATCAGCATCCAGGATCCTCTATCAGTTCCTGAATGCTATGCTGCAACATGCAAGTGAGTACATATATTTTCCGAGTATACCTGAGGACAGAGACAGAACTATGCAGGAGTTCTACCCTGTAGCACACTACCCTAAAGTTCTGGGTGCCATAGACTGAACACATGTAGAAACAAAATCACCACCTGGGGAACAGGGAAGGGTGTACATAAATAGAAAGGGCTTCCACTCCATTGACTGCCAGGTCATGTGTAATGCTAAGGGAATCATTCTGAATATGTGTGCTGGCAACCCAGGCAATTACCATGAACAACATAATTGGCACAACTTTCAACTGTATATTTACTAGGGGGATATCCCACAATGCCATTTACTGGGGGGTGCAGGTTATGCACTAAAACTGTGGCTGATGGCACCCATCAGAAATGCACACACACCAGCTGAAGAATGCTATAATGAGGGACATGCTCAAACAAGAAATGTTATAGAGTGTGTGTTTCGGCTGTTGAAGTCATTGGTTCCAGTGCTTAGAAACACCTGGGGGAGCCCTACAGTACAATCTTCATACAAGTGCTGAGATATTCACCATCCATGCCATGCTTCACAACATTATCCTGAGAAAACAGCTCCAGCATTAATGCCAAGATGAAGGGCCACATGTCCCACCACCACTAGCAATGTAACCATAGCCACATACAGGGGGAGGTGTCAGAGGGGGAACCAGCAGCCGCTGTGGATGTAGACAGATATAGGCATGGACTATATACCCTCGCACTGGCCAAGAGGCAATGGATGGCATGCATACTCACCATATAATGGGCTAAAATCTTCATTCTATGCACATACATACAGTAACACTGATGCCAGACAATGCTCACAACCTTTACTTACCCATGTAATGGCTGTGTACTGCTAGCATCAGACAGAGTCAGCCCCAAATGAAAACTCTTGCAAATGTCAGATTTCCAAGATAAGCGTTAAACATGGAATAGAAAAATAAATGTCTAAGAATATAAATGAATAGCATATCCTTGCATACTGTTACTTGGTAATGTAAGTAAGTGTAAGGCAGGTGACTTTTACAGCAGTAACATCAAGATGCAACAGCAGTGACTTATAGGAATACATGTGTCCTCTATCAACGAAGCTTCATGCATCAAAGATTCACATTCCTATTTCTCAAATGTACAGATTTTCACAGAATGTCCACAGTTTGGCCTCATATTTTTGTACTGGAAAATCACTAATGAGCGAAGTTATAAATAATGACACACATTTCAAGTTCAGACTTCATATCCCTCATAAAAAACATAAAAAATAGTACTTCAAAACTTGTTATTCAATCAACTGTCTTACTTTGTAAGACCACAATTAAAAAAAAAACTCTCTATATTTTTAGGCCTTTGTCCCACTTTTATTTATGGATTGGTGCAGCTTTGCTGGTCTAACAGGTTGGGAGGGATGTACAACTTACAAAAACTTGTAAGAAAGCAGTACAATTTGCAAAACAGCATCACAAACACAGATATACTAAGCACTAAGTCAGCTATTTACCCTGAGTAGCAGACAAAAGACTTATACATCCCTGAATCCAAAAGATAGAAAACAAGGCCATGGCACAGTTATCATTTGCATAGGGTGTGGTGTGTGTTTGTGTGTGTGCATGGGGGGGGGCCTAGGCTGACAAAAAAGGTAGTGAGTGTGTGTGAGTAAGAAAGAGAAACAAGCACACATTTGAATAAAGTATCAAATGGTCACTTAGACAGAATGAACTGTAAGCCTCATGACTGACCCATGTAAATATTAAGTGTGTGTGTCTGTGTGGGCACTTCAGGTGAAATTGGTGTGTGAGTGTCTGCAAGAACACAGCCAAGCTCTGAGCTAGCTCTATGTCCTGGTATGTCAGAAAGATGTGAGCCATGCATGGTAGAGGTGACATTTCATCGTAGTCATCCCTGACCCTGAGACCTGGCTCTGCCAGGTGTTGCACTGGTATATTCATGCCCATGGTCAGATGCACTACTGCTACCTGAACATGAATGATGTATGCTGGACAAGCTCTCCTCGTGAGTATGCCCAAGACCAGAAACCCATGACCTGCCATGTCTGGCTATGGATACCTCAACCACTAACAGAACAGTAGAAGTAGTGCCTCTACGTGACTGTGATCTGACATGTCATGTTGGCTAACATCAGATAATGTGGCTGACCTATGTTCACCTGGATGCTGTCCCCCTCCAGCAGATGTTACTTCACAGACACTACCCGTTCCAATGTGTCATTAATCCAATCCTTTGAATCAGCTACACAGTGGAAACAGTCATACATGTTAGTCTGTGTCACATCTACAACCCTAAGCATTTCCTCAGAGACCCTATTGGAATGAACCTGCACCTCTATGATGGGCTTAAACATATGGTGAGTGGCACGGAAAGACACACCAGGATCAGGTGGAGGATAGACAGTAGGCCTCCTCCAAGCACCCCTAAGCACCTCCCTGTGTGGCACCAGACCCACACTTTGGCTACAGCCAGAGTCAACATGCACTGAAGATGCAGTAACCACATTAACCTGATGAAGTGTCTCACCCTCCACCTGTCCAATATCAGAGGTCTCACTAGAATAAGTTTGCATAGGCCTACTGGCTGTTTCCGATGGGAATATAGGGGATAGCTGAATGTCAATCTCAGTGTCAGATTCAACCTCTCTATCCCCAAACTATGCCTGTGTTTGCCAATCATCATCATCAGTCTGCCAATACTCCAACAACAGGTAACAAACACAGGAAAGAAATGAATACCTACACTATTACAATTTAATATATGCTAACAAACTAACACTGGTGCCACTATCACAGACAGTACAGCAATATACATACAGTCCTGACACCCACATCACACATACAGATAAATGCATATTTCTATCAAATGCGCATCATTACTGAAATAAAAATGTTTGGCTTACCACATGCAGTTGACTCCATGCTAGGGAGGATGGTCCTTGAAAAGTTAAGCAACATATAAAGACACAATCATCACAGCAACAATAACACAGTGGGATTTTTTTTTTACATTTATACATCCATTAACAATACATTTAACTGAAACTTGGATGACACATGCACCCCAAGCCCATGTGTAATGAATCAGAATGTGTTAACTGTATCAGTCTATAAAAAGGAGCCCTCCTCCAAAAAAAAATTATCAAAAAAACTTAACTATTGTTTCAATATTTTACTATACAAGAAATCATTAAAACTGAAATATGCTCCTCCTGGGACATACTTGTCCTCCCTGAAACAGCAGCATTGACATGAATCACATGCTGTTGTTCACTTTCCAGTGAGCTCTTCGTGTCCCTGACAGTGGACATGATCTCTTATTTGCTGTCAGTGGAGGTTCTGTAGCAGGCCCTCAGTAGCCAGCTGTCCACAGGCCACTGCAGCTGCTCAACTCTGAGCCAATGAAATCATATTTCTGGCCCTATGATGCACCCGATCATATGTCTTGCTGCACCCCCAACAGGATTGACACAGTTCACTATCTGGTTCCAAATTTGCATTCTTCCAAACATGTCCCTACATCCTCTCTCAAGTAGAAAGGCATCATATTGACAAAAAGCTTGTACAATCACATTGTTCTCTGAGTCCCTGATGGGGGGGGGGGATTGAGATGCTTAGGTGCCATAGTTCTAGGTGACATAAAACACAAAAGAAGGATATTACACATAAATATCGCATAAATAAAAGTTCTGCTTAGATAAAACATATATTACTAGTTTTTCAATATTACTCACTGGAGAAACAGAAAAATTTAGTTATTCAAATATAAAAATGTTTATATGGTTGTAACATATCACCGTCACACACAAACCAAGGTGTAATCCAAAACAAAGGCAAACAATAGCAAATTAAACCTCTTTAGAAACATTTTGGTTGTGACAACATAGAAATGGAAGTTGGCTCCTCCACCCTCAAAACAACAGGCAAATGTTATTTTGTACCAAACAAGGAATAACACATCAGTCAGTTTTATAAGTGATTTCAAACTGTCCCCAAAACGTGTACACATATATCACAGAACAGTCATTTTTATGCAATTACCAGTCACCTCTAACTGTTCCCAGCACTCCCCTAGAGGTGTCTTTGTGTCATCCAAGAAAGCTAATACACCTGCATTACTGACAATATAGGACATTTACATTTCACTGAAGTAACATACAAGAGTGTAAAGAGAAATAGTTATAACAGTAACACTTGTGATGAAAGTTACTAAGGCTGTGTATTTGAGAAAGTAAAATACCCTGACAAAAAAGCCTATGCCACCAGTAAACTTCAAAGAAGTGCATACATATAAAAGTTGCATTTGCTAGTATATATATATATATATATATATATATATATATATATATATATATATATATATATATATATATATATATATATATTTGTTTTCCTAGTTACATGTGAGCAAATCCAGTATAATACTGGAAAATTCAATCATACCATTTCAAGATCAGTAGTCTTCTGAGTAGATAGATCCAAAGTAATACCAATCTTCTTCTTTGTTATCCACATACACAACTCTCCTCACCTTCAGGTTCCCTAGCTGCATGGTGAACTTTTTATACTATACATTTAGGCCTGTGAGCATGGTGAAGATGCAAATGAGCTGTGAACTCATTAGATTTGCTGAATCCCAAATTATTGGCTCTGTGTAACAGGTATAAACATAGTGGGGGCACTATCTTATTGTTTGTTGCTAATGGATTGCAACTGCGAATGGTTACTGATAGGGAGAAGGAAAACACAACAGCAATTCAGACTCCGTTACCTCCAGTGGGTGTGTCAGCCAAGTTATACTTGCAAAGTGTAGAAGTAATTTTATCAAACTTTTAAATGTAAGTAAGCAGCATAAAGTTCTCAGTTTCTGTTCAGTAATATCCAGTCTTTACTACCTTTGCTGAAAACTGCATATTATTGCAATTTAATATTCTCATACATTTTAAGGACAATGATTTAAAATGCCTTTCAGACTGCATGTGTCAAATTCCTGCTCAAATAAAAGAAGCACGGACACCATACAAAGATACGACAGAGCTACATTGCTGCAACAATAATTATAAATGGTTATCTGATCACTCATTACACTACATCTGAAATTAACACATACTAACAACTCAGAAGTGGACAAGTGCCATATGTCTTGATAATACTGTGGATGATTTGGGACTTGTTTGCATGCACTCTGATGTTCATTCCTGCTGCAAAGCTGTTTCTGTGACAAAAAGGGATAAGACACCATTACTGTGTTTTGTAGGTTCATTGATGTGACAGTTCAAATCCAGACTTTTGTAAAAATGTTTAATGTGTACTAATATTTATTTTGTAATGTTGTTTATTTTATTTATTTGTTTGTTTATTTTTAATACCAGTATTTGCATGGTGCCTGGCTTAGTGCAAACATGGGAAATGGATAAATAGAATAAATGTCATACAAGGTACTTCTATGATAAACAATACATAAACTACACCTGTGCATCACATGTGCTTGTAGCACATCTGCTAAACATGGTGATCCACACAGTATCTGTAGATCATGGTTCAAGTCCCACATTTATCTTTTATAGATGAAACCTAATAAACACTGTTCACTAGTATAAAACAAGATGAGCTTTGCTTGTCATGTTTGCTCATCTCTTACATTTCTGCAAACCGAGCCTAATGTCTCACACCAATGCAGGCACAACACCTGCAGACAGGATGCAGATATTCTCAATTTCAAAAAGGATGCATTATTGCATCATTTGCTTTACATCATGCAAACCTGCTAAGTGGTGTTGCACAGTGGTTAGCAACCTTCCCCAACACCTGCAGGTCTAGAACACCTGCAGACAGGAAGCAGACAGAAGACAATTTCAAAACAGATACATTGCATCCTATATTTTTTGTGGCCTTGTAAACACTCTAAATGGCATTGTGCAGTGGTTAACACACATACTTAATAGTGAATATGAAAATATACAGCTGTTTCTTAACTGTTCCTGTGGCAGCAAATGCAAGAGTAGAGCTGTAATACAGGTAAGCCTAGCCTCTAATCCAGCAAAGACCCAAGTTTTATTCCTGTTGTTCCAGTTTACTTTATATTAAAAGAAACATGGAAAGAATAATTAAACTTAAAAATAACTGCCTACAGAAGGTCTCCATAGCAGTGGGCACTGTGCAAAATAATGACTGTAAAAATACACTGGTAGTCCACTCTTCCCTGTGGTAAATGGTATACATTAATACTCACAATACATGTGAGTCAGGGTTGTAATCTAGCACATTCACAATTTTATTAATGCTTATCCACTTACCTTTAAAAAACAAATAAAAAAATTAAACATAATTATAAATGACAAAAGTATTTATAGCAGTGAAGTTCATATGTATTGTATGCATGACAGAGAGTATATTGAATATTTTGATTCTGTAATTATAATTATCTGTTCTGGCCTTGGAATACATTCAAACCTGAATGATAGTCAAACACACATGAATGTATAAACCAGGACCTTGTCAGGTCACATACATACATGGATAAACCCTCACTATGTTGTGTGTATTTATATATAATTCATGGGCATGTCCAACAAGCACTTCTTCTGTGACAAGAATGCAAATCACCTATGTTGAAGAACATGTTTTGTATCTAATGCATAGGTTTGAATATGACATTCTACGAATTTATTTTTGTTAGTGTATAAAGACACACATAAAAAGTGTCAGGTCATAAAATTTATACCTCCAATACAAGTCTAAAAAGCTGAATCAACTAAAAGTTACAACAGCAACCACTTATCAACTAATGTCAACTATCAGATTAACCTTCCTATTCCAAAAACTGCTTTACTCTCTGTTTGACACTGTTGATCTCCACTTAATGTCAAGCAAACTTAGTATTGTTATTCGTATTTGTGCACAAACAGTAAATGTAATGAATTGTCAGAGATCACTATTATCTGTTGCTATTTTCCTTGATTGCACATATCTGAAGGTAGAAGGGAAGGTGCACAATTTAGGACACAGAGGTGGGATGTTTAGGAGTCCATAATCATTATTGGACTCCTTGTAAGGCACCACAGCTGAAGGCTCTTGCAGTGGACCTATACCAGCTCCCAGTACAAGTCTGAAGCAAGGAATAGTCTAGCCAAGGCTGTCTTCAGTGCAACTGGCATTCACGCACTGGAGAGCAGTGTAGGCACCACTATAATGACCTCAAGGCACAAGCAGTATACACTCGACCAGTGGATGGATGAGTTTAGGACTGCTGACATCTACAGTTATGAAAGTATACAGATACAGAGAACTAAAATTAGATAGGCAGCTGCATTTATGCAAGACTGGTATGCTTAATGCTCTTCTCTTTTTCTCTTTTTTTAAATTCCACAGTCAATCAGGAGATAATGGTGAATAGGGATGCTGATAATGGTGAATAGGGAGGCCAATGCTGAGCATTTAGAAAGATTGAGGGAAGCAAGGGGTATATATGCAACAAAACATAACTATTATTTTAGCTAAAGTATTGCACTTCTAAACAGCAGTAGCAAATTAAGCATGCATATCCTATCTGTAAAAGCAAGCATGCATGCTTCAATCTGTAACAAAAGCCAAGTAAGAAATATATAGTAAACATCCTTTAAAAAGGTACGTAATTTCAACAGAAGTGGCATAAAAACCCTGCTGCTAACTTAATCTGTATAATCTGACTAAGCATGTGTGCAATATATGCACATTGGAAGGATTACTTTGAGCAATCATTAGTTATACTTTGTAGTTGTTAAAAAGTATACTTATAGGTTCATAGGTGTTTAATAGGCTAACAACCACAAGGACCTTTTTAAGCCTACCCTTGCATTCCAAATCTCTGACAAGTTCTGATACCCTTGATAAGTTTAAGCAAGAATCTGGGAGATGAACCATTTACAGGTTGTCTGTGTCCGTTAGTGACATTGGTGCCAAACCAGGGATGAATTTCCATTTTCCCATCCAATTGTCCAAGTTGCAGTTGAATTGGGTTAGGGAGGAACTCTACTTCACATGGATGAGGAGCCTGTTCCATAGACATTGTAGTCTCTGAGATACATACATATCTCTCTAGTGGGTACTATTTATATCATGGGCAAGGATTAAGTCTTTAGAATGGGTAATTTTGGTGCTGTTTGTTTTGTGGATATGCAGGAGGTCCATCAGAGTGGGGTCTGACAATGCCCTGTATGCCAGACATAGATCTCCCTTCAAAAGCCTCTAGGAGACAGAATATAGGGATAGGGCCTTGACACATTCTGCATAGGACATTTTACTTAAGCCCTGCATTCTTTTAGTGAGGACCTCTGCAGACTTTCCAGTTGTTGGACATGCCTGGTTAGGTACATACCAAAGGGGGCATCGTACTTAATGATATGTCTGATGAATGCTGAATACAGCGGAACAATGGCTTCTTTGGACTTAGATGCCATACCTTTGTTTATAAGTTGTGCAACATAGAATGATTTTCTCACTAATGTAGATACATGATGGTCAAATGTTAGATTACTGTTTATGTATGTCCCTAAGTCCCTGACTACTGGGTCAACCCTTAAGGGGTTTGTCAATATGATAGTTACCAGAGATGGATGACTTCCCAAAGGATACTATTATGCATTTCTTGGCATTTAGTTTTAGTCCATAGCTATGACACCAGTTGTTTGTCTGTGTCAGCCCCTCCTGGAGAACATTTGTGTCAGTATGGGATTCAATGACAGCTCCTAATTTGCTATCATCTGCAAATTTAGTCAACCATAGACCACTGACATTGGCCTTGACTTCTGAGAAGTAAATTCCATAAAGAGGCGGTCCAAGGGCTGATCCCTGAGAGACTCCACTTGTGACTGTCCTCTTTGTAGAGGTGCACTCCCCAATTCTAAATTCCTGGGTCTTGTCTGTGAGCCAGTTGGTTATCTACCATGTGACGTAGGGGGTTGTACCTAACCTCTTGAGTTTGTCAACAATGCCCAAATGTGGTATTGCATCAACTGCCTTTGTCAGGTCAAGGTAGGCATTGTAAACGATTTTGAGCTCATCTGTTGCTTTGGTGACATCAAAGAAGTCCACCGGGTTGAGCAGGCATGATCCGCCTTTGACAAAAACAAACTGGGTTGGGTCAGTGTCTGGTGGT
The DNA here is from genome assembly GCF_019279795.1 of Protopterus annectens. NCBI lineage: Eukaryota > Metazoa > Chordata > Ceratodontiformes > Protopteridae > Protopterus > Protopterus annectens. The sequence goes on from NC_056725.1 coordinate 1,463,749,961, forward strand.
TTACTATATCTCTATTGATCATTTCCATGATAATTCTTTCCATGGCTTTACATATAAGACTAGTGAGAATTATGGGTCTGTAATTTCCAGGGTGTGTAGATCACCAACCTTTGTAAAGAGGGATGACTGTTTTCTTTCTCAATTCATGATGCAAAAAGCCTATTTGGAGGCTACAGTTAAATAGTAATTCCAGAGGCCCTCAGAGGTCATGATTCATGCTATTTAGAAGGCATCCTGGATATCATCTGGTCCCATTGATACAGTGTTTTGGTCTTAGAGACAACATTAAGGACCTGTTCCCTATTGATAGTAGGGGGGATTATATTTGATGATATTTCCTGAGGGAAGGTTGAGGGGGAGAGAAGGGTAAAGTTGCAGCTGAATTTATCAGCCAGGAGGTTTGCAATATATTCTGGCTCAGTATAGGTGGCTCCATTCACAATGAGCTCTGCACACAAAGGTGTATTGCCTTTGAGGTTGTGGACATAGCTAAAGAATGCTTTGTGGTTGTCTTTGACCTGGGAGGGCAAACATACCTCAAATTTGGCTTTGGTAGACTATTTTTCCTCTGAGTTGTTTGTTTAGTTTGCTGAGAGTGCTTTTATCCTGCTGGGTGCTGCACATCCTCATTTTTTCCATGATGTTCTCCCTATTGTTATACAGCCTATTGATTTTGTGATTCCACCAGGGTGGCTTTTTTTGAGTTAGTTCTGTACTTCTTCCTTGTGGGTACAGTTGCCTCTGTGCAGCTACTAACGTGTATACAGGGTTTCTGTGATCAATTCTGCATAGTCAGCAGTGTTCTCAGTGTTTACAGGGGCTTGAAATGTCACTTAATAGCAGGAGGTTAGCCTTAGAATAGTTCCTAAATATTCATAGTTTAGCTGGGGGTCCAGGTTTTATTTTTACTTCAAAGGAGACTATTTTGTGGTCTGATCTTACCAGGAAAGGCATTAACATAGGTGGTGTGCAGCAGACTCTTATATTAGTGAGGACCAGATCCAGTATGGTTGCACCCCTGGTTGGTGTATTGACTATCTGGTCCAGGGAGTTTGTGTTTGCAAAATCCAGGAATCTCTGTGCATGTACATTTTTTGTCATATAGGATTCCCAGTTAGTAGTGTGGTAATTAAATTCACTCATGAATATGGTATTGGGTTGGAAGGTTAGTGTTTCTAATAAGTTTAAATGTATGATATGGGTTTCCTGGGTCATAGAGGGGGAACCTATACCTTGCAAGGAAGTGGTATTGGGATTTACCTATGGTGATTTGAACATGGAGCAGCTCATGTGCATTGCCTTGTTTGACCAGCCTTAAAGTGTATTATATTTGATGTAAATAGCAACACCTCTAGAGATAAATACTTTATTATTGTGATAATGTCACATATGATGCTACTGATTATCTCTTTTTTTTTCTCTTAACCAACCCTTATCTCTCTTTTTTTATTTTTCTAGTGTGGTCAAAACATTTCAATGTCATCCATCTCTGACAAATCACAAAATTCTTTACAGCACAGTGAGGTGGACCAACCCTCATGGTTCAACCTGCCCCCTCTCCACTGGTTCCTACACCAATGCACAGTACATCTGGGACCCAACCTGGCAGTACAGCCTCTGCTTCCTTTATAATACATGTGCCTCCATGTCAGGTAACACTACCCCAGCAGCTGGTTTTGTGGTACTTTCTGGGAGTAGTGGTAGATTTGGGGATTTTGTCACCCTCCAGTAGTTGCTAGGCTTGGTGTGTAGGGTCAAGCAGAGCACCATTGCTGCACACCTACACCGGATGGAGAGGATGCTCTCTTTTATAGTCCATAGGAAAAGATATTAAGCACTCCAACAGCCAACAGAGTAAGGGAACAGTGATGACAGTCCTGCAGGTGAGGACTAGATTCTCACTGTCCCCATGTTTCCTAGACATGGATATCTGATGTCCTCTCCCTGTCCCCAGTCATGGTGTTCCAACCCTTTTGTGCCTATCACTATCCCTGTGTCTTGTCTTGTTTATCCTGATTGTCTGCATCTGCTTCCTCATCTACTGCACTTATCTGACCCAGAGATACCTACATCCCTAACTCAACATTCCTGTCTTAATGAAGTAAAATATAAAAAATGGGCACCTGTCCCACACAAATAGCATCACATACTTAGCTCTCCACTTCATACAGGTATCTGCAAAACACATCTGATTCTGTCCAGTTGGCTATACAACATGACTTCATTGTTGTCACCCCTCTTTCTCTATGTGAAAGACCAGATTCAACCAATATTCTATAGATATTTTCATTTTACTCTATTGAAGAAGTGGATAGCTATGGTTCTTTCATACCACCCTCATGCATATTCATATATTCCTTTCCCTTTCTTCTTCCATCTACTTGCTCCCCATTTTACCACTTTCCTATCCACCCCATTTTAACACCTTTAACCCGATCAAAAAATAGAATCAAACACACACACACACACACACACACACACACACACACACACACACACACACACACACACACAGACAAAAAAAAAACGTGAAGCACTTCACTTATAGTCTTCTCTGTTTGCATGAATGTTGGCATTGTTTTACCAATGCCGAGCGATGGTAAATGGCTCTTTAATGGTGTGGTTCCCTCTGTGCAATGCTGCTTAAACACGCTGCACTAAGGTAACGTACAGTGAAAGTAGAATAAAGAATTTTTCCGTTGCATTATAAATGCATAATTAAAACTATCAGATACTCTTGTATTCAAACCTTGTATCATCTGAGCTCAAAAAGAAATCTGTCACTGCATTGACACCTGCTGCCACAGAGCCAGCAAAGCCACAAGTATGTCTCTTACACTCAGCATTATCCACATTGCTGAGTGCAGCATCTCTTTACCTAATGTGCTTATGCAGAGGTAAGCAAACCAATTAAACTCCTGTAATTATTATCAATGAAGCAGAGGCTGAGATTTGCTCATCGCTTAACTATGCACAAATGGGGAAAGCAGTATAAATGTGTATCTTGCATGCGCACTTTACCATCAATAGTGATGCTCAGTGATGACCTATAGAAACTGTACAATAGCATGGATTATTGATGTTTACTGTCCACTGAGTCTTCATCCCATGAAAGTACATGTAAAAACACAAACAATGGGAAGGCTCTTTTTAAATAAAGAACACATATTTACACTGTAGTCATCTGTTACCTGAACCCATGCACTTCAAACTTAGTCATTCAGTACTTGTTCCCAAATAAATCAACTACACTAAAAACATAAATACAAAAAAATGCTTCCTTATATATCACGTACATCTTTATAGTTTCATAGTTTCATAGTATAGTACTAGGCTATCTGCCCTGGGGCATTTGTAAGCCTAGCCATAGTGATGTGGCTTTTGCCACCCCATGAAATGGTACAAAGATGTACAGAATAAATCTAGAATACTGTGCCTCTGTCTAGTAGTGACACAATGAAGGTCCCCTTATATAATAGAATTAGTTTACTGTGCCCCTGTCTAGCAGTGACCCAGATGTGACCCCTGGGGTGAATTTTCAATCTCCCATCCACTCATCAAGATTTCTCTTGAAGAGAGTTAGTGAGGGGCTCTGCTTAATACGAACTGGGATCCTATTCCAAAGCATGGGAAGCCTTTGGGTTATGAATCTATCCCTCCAGCATGTCCTATTCATACTTGTGCCGAGGTTTAAGTCTTTAGCTCTCGTGGTCCTGATGGATTTGGATTTTTTGAGGTGGAGCATGTCCATCAAATCCTGATTGGACATGGCCTTGTACGTCAGGCAGAGATCACTGACTGACAATACACATTTAGATTTTCCAAGACTTGTAATAATTTGGACAGCTGTTTGCATATAGTTTGCAAAGCTGTCTTTTTAAAGTATACCTGCACATTGGAAACACAACAGCAAATACTACACTTTGCACACTCATCAATCTGGTAACATGCAGATCTTTAATATCTTGACAGTCGTACATGGCTAGCTATCCATTTCATACAGGTCTCTCAACATCTTCTCTCCAACATCGAGTGATGATGTCATCCGGTATAAATTGTCCTGCAGCAGTGCAAAGGTCAGGCATGTTATGCGATGCTTATGTTAATTACAGAATTCTCTAGATGGTGATGGCTGCACCCCCCCCCCAATACCGCCTGCTAAATATATATATATATATATATATATATATATATATATATACCGCCTGCTAAATATATATATATATATATATATATATACATATATATATATATATATATATATATATATATATATATATATATATATATATATATATATATATATATATATATATATATATATATACATATATATATATATATATATATATATATACATATATATATATATATATATATATATATATATATATATATATATATATATATATATATATATATATATATATATATATATATATATATATATATATATATATATATATATATATATATATATATATATATATATATATATATATATATATATATATATATATATATATATATATATATATACCATCTCCAAAACTGTACAACAATGGAGAAGGGGCAAATTCCATCCTTCAGTATTTTGAATTCTCAGTATTTTAGGATTCAGTCTTTTGTTTTTTCCAGTCTTCCAAAGTATACCCACTTAGACAGTGGTTCTTTTTTCACTGCAGTCAACTAGTGTTTGCATATTTGTTCAGTTGGTTGACATTTAAGGAATCATTTTACACCTACATGTGGGACACTGCTATTACTGTCCTCTTCTCACCAGACACTGCTGATGTCATTACTTGTAAAGTATTGTCTGACAGACGCCAAGTCAAATTTGTGCTGTGCTGTTTGCATTAAATGCTCAATTTTATAGTCAGTGTACTTAGGTAGGGGTTCTGTTCTTACTGCAGTCAACTGTTGTGTATCTGTGTCTTTGTGTTTTTTCAGATGCTTAATGTTCAAGAGACCACTTTACACCTCCATGTGGGACACTGCTATTACAGTCCTCTTTTCACCAGACACTGCTGATGTCATCACTTGTAAAGTGTTGTCCAGCACTCTGCAAGTCAGGATTGTGCTGCAGTGCTTGCATTAAATACTAAGTTCTGTAGTTGGTGTACCTCATTAGGCATGGGTTCTGTTCTCACTGCAGTCAATTGGAGTGTGGGTCTGTGTATTTGTTCAGTTGGTTGACATTCAAGAGACCATTTTACACTTGCATGTGGGACACTGATATTGCCATCCTCTTCTTAACAGACCCTGATGATGTCATCAGCTATAAAGTGTTGCCTGACACACTCCAAATCTGAGTTGTGCTGTGCTGCTTGAGGTAAATGCTGAGTTTTCTAGTTGGTGTACTTAGGTAGGGGCTCTGTTCTCACTGTAACCAACTGTTGCATGTGTGTACCTGCGTCTGTGTGTTTATTCAGTTGCCTGTCTTTCAAAGAGACCATTTTACACCTGCATGTGGAACACTGCTATTATCATTCTATTTTCACCAGACATTACTGGTTATCACTTGTAAATTCTTGTCTGACACTCTCAAAGATAGACTTATGCTGTAGTGCTTGCATTAAATACTGAATTCTTTAGTTGGTGTACTTAAGGGTTCTGTTCTCACTGCGGTTTACTGATGTTTGTTAAGTTGGTTGACATTCAAGAGATCATTTTACATCTGCATGTGGAACACTGTTATTACCATCCTCTTCTCACCAGACTCAGCTTATGTCATCAGCTGTAAAGTATTCTCCAACACTATGAAAGACAGAATTGTGCTGTGTTGTTTGTGTTAAGTACTGTGCTCACTAAATAGTTAAGAAGGGGTTCTGTTCTCACAACAGTCTGTTTGTGCATTCAACAATCACCATGGTGCCAGTTTTAGAACACTATTTGAGTCCACAGTTATGCCAAACCCTCATCTTGTTGTGGCATACAATGATTATGTGTTCCTGTGTAACATGCTCTCTGACAGTATTCAAGACAAACCTGTGCTGTTGTAGTAACATGAACTACTGCGTTTGCAAGCTATTTAACTACACATATAGGTGTTCTAATCTCACAGCAAGAAACATGCATGTCTATACATACAACTATTACTTTTGAGACATTTTTACACAGGGATGTGACTCCACATCCATGCCCTATGCTCTTCCAGCATGTTCTCCTCAGCATACAGTGATGTTATCATACTCCATAAAGTGCAATGTGACAGTGTTGCAGTCAGACAGATGAAGTGTTGCTACTGTGACATTGTATGGCATTCATATTCTATATCTACACAAGTATAATTTTTAAATCAGGCCCAGTCTACTGCTGTGTGTGTGTGGTTGGTGGTACATTATGGTCATTGTATGTTCTTTGGAATATCTCTTCATTTTCTCAGAACTTGGGGTACCTTCCATGTAGTCCCATGCATCCTTCTATTTCCTCTGGCTTTCCATCCTTTCTGCAGAGGAGTGGAGGATGTTGTCATGTCAAATATGCATACACACTTCACAAGGCAAAATCCTTCCATGTGCTTCTGGAAGCCATTGTCAGACCATTGCATGTGTGATTGCTAATTCTGTCATGCTGTGGTGCACATGTTCCATATGGACAGTGTCAAGATGTAATAGAATCCAACAAATATACACATATGCACAATAGTTTTACTCTCTTTGATAATACAGATGCAGGGATTTTTATTTACATGGCATAATAATGGCTAGGATTTCATATGATGTTGGTCATTAGCCTAATAATGTTCTATGACCCTTTAAAATCTACATGTCAATGCTGATGTCATTAACTTTTGCTGTATTGAGGTGTGGATGTACAGTATATCTACAAGAGGGTATTACAATCTGTGATGTGAGCTAATGTATTTGTGCCCATTGATACCATTGCATTACATGCTCCTTCTATTACAGCTGTAGTAATATGCCTCCTGAGAACTGATGCCATGGTATGATACACATGTATGTATATTATTGCCATATTAGAACATATGCTGTTGTAGTGGAACATATCAACCATTCAGACAGTTCACATTCTGCCATCACAGTGACACTTTCAGTATGGCATAGGTGTGCATATGTCTACATGCCCTCATTACATGATCAGTGACACCAATCAATATAAATTCCATTTGATTACATGGTCATATAAGTCTTGTCTCATACACATGCTGTTATGCTGTGATATAGACAACCACTGTATCATATGTTTTGATACAATCGCAACCCTGTGGAATTCATTGCATGTGCAGATGTGTTGTTACACCCAAGGATTAATCAGGTGCTTAGCAGCATTGTCGTGACTATTAACATTTGTTGAGCCACAAACAAGTGATCTGTAATGTGTCGTGATATGGCATCAGACTGCTCAGACACAGCTTGCCCACAAAAGACATATAGGCATATGTTGTGCAATTGATGTAAGTACATGATATTGGTACGGTTGTACAACTGTGTGCATAGTATCAGTGTGTGGAATGTGATGAATGACCAAGGTTGTATTTATAGGTCTTTTCACAAATCATTTATTGCATTTAATTTGAAATGTTAAGTGGAATGCACAACTAAGAATAAATCTGCACGTGGATGCCACCAGAGATACCCAAACAAAGGAAAGTGACAATCAGCTACCTGACAGTTTGTATCAAACATCACCACCCTGTCACCAGTGGCTATCAGCTACAGTATACATGCAGACATTACTCAGTTTCTGTGCACTCTATACAGCTAATGCCACCCAGCCACATATAATCTACTGTATCAGTTACCTACCATATCTTCTATTCGGTTTTGATGCCTATATAGCAATAGCTCTAATGCAATACCTCACTCTAAGAATCTTTATTCTGCTGCTCTCCATCTTTCCCTCTCTACTGCAAAACTGCAATAGTGTATTGTTCACACATTCACTATTATCCCATGTCATCAATTGTATTCTTGTTTGCCTTGCATACTTAAAATCTAACATCTGTATAACTAGTGTTATATGTTTTATTGTATCACATATTCTGTAATGCACTGTTCTGTCCCATCACTGCTTGATTTCTGTATTTTGATTCTGTAGCTTTATCATGTTCTTTGTTTTTGGAGCTTTTCTCCCTGGACATCTAAGGAAAAATGGGCTCACCCTGGCCCAGTAGACCTCCCAGTAAACAAATGCAAATAAATAAATAATAACACAAAATCAATGGGCCTTGACAACATCACAGGTTGCCTATAGCATGACTCAAAACACGAGCCTAGCAGACTCAGTTGGATCAGTACCTCAACACAGCCTCCAGATGGAATATGTTCTCATAGAAGGATTTACATCAACATGCATCCTTCTGACTGTGGGATGAACATCACCTGATGCATGCATGTAGAGACACATCCCGATTATCCTCATCTGTGAGGTAGACCAACAAGTCATCACAGACCTTTTCTAAAAGGACACTGATAATATGCAGACTCTATGCGAAAGACATGCGTGATTTGTTCAGGATACATCATGTCTGTTACATCTGTTACATGTCCTCAAGTAGATCAACAAGGGCATGCATGATGATAGCACTATCATTCTGCATATTTTCAGCTGGCCAAGGGATTTTACACAAAACCACAATGATGTATTAATGAGACACTGTCACAAGTGGCCATAAACATCTATATCACCAGGTGGGTAGACCACATGATCACATGCGTAACAGATAAATATGTTGAAGTGTGTGAAGTAACCTATGTCTAGTGTCCAGTGATTGAATCCATACTTCAAGGATCTGTGAGAGACCCTTTCTTGTAGATTATTTAAGTCTCATGGCATGAGTGACTCACATATCCTTTATCAGGGTTGGGAGGGTGGCCTAATGGTTAAGGTGTTTGCCTTGCAAACACAAGGTACAGGGTTTGAGTCTCACAAGGGATAATTGGCTAGGCTTAAAATGGCTCACAAGGTCAGTTAGCTTAGTACTAATCTATGAACCTATGAACCTATCAAAACAGTGTTGTGCAGGACTGCAGATTGTGGACAGTCATTGAATCCACCTATCCGAGTGTGATATTATTATATAATAAAAGTATCAACATACAGGAAGGCTTGCTGCCACAGCCATGGAAACAAAGTTGATGAGCAAAAATCATGGGGAGATTTGTGATTTTATAAAAGCAAATACACAATGTAATTATAATATAGACATCACACCCCATGAGCAGACCAATTGGTATGTTCCCAGATAGATGGAATGTGGAACGCCCACCAGCATGTAACTACATTGCTGACTACTCCCTTGGATGTAGCACAAATTCTGAATATGTGTGGGACATTCACATCAAAGGGCATTATAGTTCCATAGTTCTCAGTTCTCATTACACCAATAATTGACTACAATGTACCCTTTTTCATGTACCTCACAACACATATTTCAAGGATGAGTTACTCAGATGTACCACATTTGCCACAGTGACCTCGTACACATCTAATTAGCCATAGCAAATTATTCTTTTTGTTGCATACGCATTACTTCTTGATGGTGCGGAAACCTCAAGGTATTACACCAGATGCATGTGTGATATGTGTTCCTGTGATGCACACAGTAAATACAACAACTTTAATGGCATGGATTACATTAGTGGCAGTCTGGATTGTGTCATATATGTGGAACGTACACCTGTCAACTAGCCAGGAGTACTTGTAATTGCAAATACAGGTGTGACAGTGTCCCTCCTAACACCTCTGGCAGACGTTAAATTTTGAGGAAGGTATGCTTGATTCCCCTCAGAGATTGCTGGCAAATCATAACAGCTGTACAAGTGTGTTCTTGCAGAACCACCTTTGATTGCTCACAGTCACAGATGTTATGTCAAAGACATGGGATTACTGGAAGCATTATTCAGGTATCATCCATGATTGTACATGCTTCTGTCTACTGTTGTCCATTAGCCTGTTACTATGTGTCCCACTTGGTTGAGACATGTGCTGATATTACATTCATATTCAAGCAACTCATTTTCACACCTTCACAGTATGCACCAAACCCCTCTTGTATATACTATCCCTGATGTATGCCCTCTCCTGTCATGTCAGAATGCCCATATCACAAAGAGTCATCTCCACTGATATGTCGCCTTATGTGACAGTCACATAATATACAATAACTGTGCAGTCTGTACTGTATCATGTCGATATGTGATTAGTGTTCATGCTAACACTATTTTCATTTATGTGCTCATCTGCTGCACATTAACATGCTTACCTGCCCTCTAACCTGTGTTCATTCCTACAGTTGATCTGTGTGTCCCTTTCCAATGCACACACTTCCCCTGAGCACTTATTTATAATACAGCCTTAGTGGTCATTTACACAACTTTTTTTCAGCATGCCTGAAACAGGTTTCTACAATACTCTGTACTGTATACACTTTCATGTAATATGTTAAAACTGTGTAGATTGCTTTATTAATAACCCCGTTAATCATTGTAGCATTCCATGCAATCCTGCAGACCTAGTAGGCAAATAGATTTACATATCTGCTGCTGTCCGTGTTGCTTTACACAGTTTCCTGGCTTGCAACACTGTTTTGAACAGGGTAATAAAGCAAAACTTGGTCTGACTGGTACTAAATGCAAAGGAATGATACCATCTTTAAATTAGAATGATATTCCCTTGGCTGATCCGAGTAGTAGGATTTTCTGATAGCTGTTGCTAAGTGGCATCCAAAGGAGAGGAAATTATCAGCCCAAGTTCCTAGGTCTACTACTGCATTTGCATTTTGAAGTGGGATATTATCAGTGCTATATGCTGGGAGGTTAGTTCTTTCCACCAAATATGACAATGTTGCATTTTTTAGCATTTATTTTAAGCCCATTTTCAGTGCACCAGGTATTTATAAGGGGAACTTCCCGCTGGAGTGCTTCTGGGTCAAAGAGGGATATGAAAATGACTCCTATTTTGCAATGATTCACAGATATGGTTGCATACAGATCTTGCCATTTAGTCTGTAGGTCAGAGAAGTAAATACTAAACAAACATCGTACCAACACTGAGCCTTGTGGGACACCAATGGCCACCTTCATATTCTGTGACATTGTCCCTGTTACCAGCATTGTGTGATTCTGTCTATTAGCAAGTTAGTTCTTTGTCTTAACAAACGTGTGTAATTGTAATGTATTTAATTTATTAATTATGCTACAATGGGTGATGAGGAACTGAGGTAAAATTCATTAATATTAGTTGCCTAATGCAGAAGACACAGAAGGACAAAATACCAGTAGCTGCATTCCATAGGAAATCATTTCAGGCATGATTCCTAAGTGTTTGCCAGCAATGATTCATTTGTTTTGGGAGATTTTTCCTTTCTTCAACTTGGTGTGACCATGGAGGTGGCACAGTTGAGTCTGGGGTGGAGGTGTTGCCCCATATCAGGAATTGCACTGTCCACAAACCATTACCAAGTAGTTGTTCATCCTTTTGAGTTGTGAGCATTAGTTTTTGGATTATTGGGTCATCAGTATTGCAATGCCCAGGTTTCCATAGTATCACGAGAAAGAAACATCATGTAATACATTACATAAATACATACATGCACATTTTAGTTACACCATTAACTTATTTTTTATTTATTTTTTCATTTGGAATTTGTTGACTAGGAAGCCCATTTGATGCAAGTGTCTGTTTTCAGTAGTGACATGGAGGCAATGTCTGGCTAAGTGACTTGCACAGGGACACGTGCATACATACCAATATGTCAAGCATGGTCCTTAATGCCCTTCTAGCTTGCCAGTATACCAAACTACTTGTTCCCATAATAAGTTTCCGGGCTGTTCTTAAAAAATATCTAAACTAGTATTTGCCTTAATGTAATTTGGTAGTCTGTTCCATGCATCAGCTACTCTGTCAGAGAACCAATTAGTACACTTCTCATTCCTATAGAATCTTCTACATAGGCTGTCTGATGATTCTATAGTACTTTTTGATAACCCCAAACATTCCCAGAGGTAGTTGTCTCTAAATGCCCTATATAGCTGTTATTGCATTGCTATAGTACATCATGTTACAGGTGGTAATAGATCTGTTTTCAACATATGCATGCTGATATATGGTTTCAAGTCCCAACCTATCCAGTTCTGACAATAACTTATCCAGTATTACCTTCTCCATTATTTTTCCACAACATGAAAGTAGACTTAAGGGTTTATATTATTCTGGGTTTGTCCTACTCCCCTTTCCCTTAAAGACAGGTTTAATAAGTGCATGTCTCCAATCTTGAGGAATCTCCCCATATTTATATGACCTAGTGAATAATAGATATAATGGTAGTGTCAGTTCTTGCTGAAGTGTTCTCAGGTCATTGTTACTTATTCCATCTCCTCCCTGTGCTTTGTTTAGATCCAGTTTGCACGGTTCTTTTTCAATATAATTTAATTTTATTGCAGTATCTGGAGTTAACTGGATGTCACTCAGACAACTTATCATCCCTTTTGTGGAGTCAAGCTGTTTTGCATTAAGATTTTGTAAATATATTTATAATCTGTTGTGTCTGAGAATAAATTTTAGAATCTAAAGTATCTATAAAAAGGTGGTTTCCTATTATGCTCAATATCTTTATATACATTTTCTTCATATTTGTCTTGATCTTGTCCCATACTATGCTTAATCTGTTTGTCCAGCTTGTTTATTTCAGTTTTCAAAGTTGTAGTTTGACATCTCTTCCATTTTTTATATTTTTTGTCTCTCACCTTAATCAGATATCTTGTTCTTATGTAAATATATCCCCTAAATGTTGTATGCCTAGATCCTGATGTTAAACATTTTTTTTTTGTTTTTTTTTACACTCAAACAATTTTTCTTTCAAAACTTTCCACATTCCATCTGCAGGTTTTCCACTCACCTCACTCCAGTTAGTTTTATACAGTGACTGTTTTGCTTCCATATAATCTGTAATTAATCTTCTGTGCATTGGCTTAGATTTTAGATTGGCAGAATTATCTAGCAATAAATTAACCTTTATAACCCCATGATCACTGCACATCAATGGTGGTAAAACTTGACTTGAAGTCACAGTAATTTCTTTGGGAACACAAACAATGTCTAGCATGTTCCATCCCCTGGTAGTTTTTTTACAATCTAAAGCAATTGTTATTCCTGAACATATGCTGTGAATAATTACCTTACTAACGTTGTTGAATCAATATTATTCCGCTCTTCTTCTTCTTTCGGCTTTTCCAGGTTAGGGGTCACCACAGCGGATCACCTCTCTGCTCATGATTGGCAGTGGAGTTTTACAGTGTCGAGTTGCCAGTCCAACCTTCCACAGAAGGCACACACACACACACGTATGCATGCACTCATGCCTAGGGCCGATTTAGAGTATCCAATCCACCTGCAGCATGTCTTCAGGATATTATTTCAGTCTGTTTCTGGTAAAATTAAGTCCCTAGCTAATATTATTATTTCATCCTATGTTTCATGCAAGAAATGTATGAATTCCTCTAAGTAATCAGCACTTGACTTTGGTGGTCCATACACTCCAACAATTGTTACATGTTCCAGGGTTGTCTTTATTGTCACAGTTACACAGTCTATAGTATTGGCCTTATCATTGAACATGTAATAATCACAGGTCTCATAACTATCTTTAATCCATATCATAACACCTCCACCTGATTTTTTTGTTAGAATGTCTGTTACAGTAAAAACATTTATACCCTGACAGAACTGGTTTCCAGTCATTGTTCTTTAACAGTGTTTCACAAACAATAGCAACATCAGTTTTGTGGGATTGTGGCACAATTTCCAATAAAAAAACCTTAGCATTAACGCTTCTAGCATTAACAACCATCAGAGATGCATCAAATTTTGCTATCTGTGAACTGTTAAATTTTTGAAATGGCAAAAATCCTGCCTAGTGTTTGTCAAATACTGTAAAATATCTGCTGCAAAAATTCTCTTCCCTAATCTTGACAAATACACACTGTCCCATCAAGTGGTAGGCAAATGTATGTAAAAGACTAAAACTGTTGACCTTGAGTTTACCAGCAGGATAAATATATAAAATATACAGATTCCCAAAAACACCCACATAATATATATATATATATATGCACCTACATACCAGTAGATACAATACACAGATGCACACACATATAGACACACACACACACACACACACACACACACACACACACACACACACACACACACACACACACACTTTCTCACACACAAATGCTCTCTCTCTGTATTAATATATATATATATATATATATATATATATATATATATATATATATATATAAATATAGATATAGATATACATATTTAAATATGCACACATTTGCATTTAGGGATAATATATATATATATATATATATATATATATATATATATATATATATATATATATATATATATATATATATATATATATATATATAAAAAACCGTAACTGTATAGCTATATCTATATATGTATAGATAAATACACACACACAGACACACATACACACACACACACACACACACACACACACACACACACACACACACACACTCTCTCTCTCTCTCTCTCACACACACAAATTCTCTCTGCCTTACTATATATATATATATATATATATATATATATATATATATATATATATATATATATATATATGCACACATTTGTGTTTATGCATAATATATATATATATATATATATATATAGACATATAACTGTATCTATATATCTATATCTATCTAGCTATATATGTATAGATAAATATATACATACACACACACATAAACATTGTCACATACACAATCATACAATCATACACAATAATTGTGAAATATAAGTGCTCTGCTATTGCTTACAAACAACCTAATGTCCTTTCAATACAGTAATTGTCTCAGTCACAACATAATCCGCTAAGTGTACATAAACTAATAAACCAATAACAAAATAGAATAAAGCAAAAACCAGCAACCACCAACCAAAACCAGAACTTGGGTCCACTTAAAAGTCACAAAACACAGAAGATACACAGAAGGATCCAAGGACGACCAAAGGCTTCCAAAATAAATCCATCTTTAATGTACAAAATGTAAAAGCATAAGCGCTTTCTTAGCAAAGCTACTTCATCAGATGCATTTCACAACAAAAATTCTTTACTCATTATATATACTAACTAAAAAGATCACATGACTAAAAATTTTGCTTCCTTAAAGACATATTACTAAAATGTTCAGTACAATATATTGATATATAAATACTGAATAATAAATATCCGACATTGCAAGTGTTTCTAAAATAATAAAAGTAAATAAAAAACATGTACTTATATTTAACAATTGTTATTATTCAAAATAAGTAAATGCCAGATTACTTCCTATTTAGTGGTCTGACTTTAAGCTTCGGTCTCAATGGTATCCTGTCATTCAGGCCATGTCCATAGTCCCCTTGTAGTCTGTCTATCCATTTGGCTTCCAGCTGTTCAGTTTGATTTCTGATTTCCCCTTTCCTTATGTTTTCATGTACACATCCTATTACCATAAACTTAAACAAATGAGAGGCATCAGTGTCTACAATATGTTTAGACAAAGCACTGAGTGTATCACTTTTACTTATGTGGTAATAGTCTTCCTTAATTCTATCTCTCAGTGCTCGATCAGTTTTACCAACATAGAATTTTGTACATACTGAACAGTGAGCTAGATAGACCATGTGCATACTGCTGCACGTTGCAGCAATGTGAAAGCTATATGTCCTACTTTGATTAGGATGATAGAATGTTGCTGTACCATCAATATACTTACAGGCTTGACAATGCCCACATGCAGTAGTGCATCCATTACTTATACTGGATGACATTCCTTTTGGTAAACATAAACATCTTTTAAGGGACTTCATGTTCTTGTATACATATCTTGGTCTCTTATCTACGATAGCCTCAATGTCATTGTCTGTAGTCAAAATATCCCAGTGTCTTTCGATTATATCCCTATTTTTTTATGTCACTGGAATAATATAAGCATAATTTTACTAAGTCATTCTTCTGAGATGCAGTTTGTATACTACCAGAAGGCTTAGCTCTACTAGATCTCTCACTGGTGACTAGCTCAATATTCTCAGCAATGTCATTACTTGCATAGCCCCTAGCTGTAAAAGATTCCATTAGAGAGTTGGTTTGCCTGACAAATTCTGAATCACTTACACTTAGCCTTGAAGCTCTTTAAACTTGACTTCTGACTACACTTTTGAATACATGAGAGGGATGCATACTTTCTTTGTATAAAAAATGCTTACAATGACAGGGCTTTCTATACAATTCTGTTGTAATATAACCATTAATGTCACATATTACTTTTACATCTAAGAATTCTACTGACTCAACTGAGATTTTCTGTGAAAATTTAAAAATGACTTGGCACTGTTAATGTACTTAATGAAATCATGTAAGATGTTTTGAGGACCCTCCCACAACAAAAAATGTCTTCCATAAAACGACAATAAAAAACAACTTGTTTACAATCCATTAATAATATGACATTGTTCCCAAACTCCCATGGCCACATTGGCGTAGCATTTGGCACAGGACGTGCCCATAGCTACATCGTGTTTTTGCCAGTAAAAACTGTCACCAAATACAAACACATTATTGTTCAAAACGCACTCAAGTAAGATACATATCAACACAGTCTTGTTATTATTAAAGTCAGTGGACCTCTCTAAAAACTGTTTTACACTTGAAATCCCTTCATTGTTCAGAATGACCGTAATTTAAAAACCTGTATTAAATGAGTACAAACTTGCTTAACGCTCCTAAATGTTAAAAATACAACTATAGCACCATCTGTTGGCTAAATAGCCACATTGCATATAAAACCATAACTTCACAAGACAGAAAAAAAAAATCAAATAAATAATTTCTTTCTACAAAGTATTCATGTGAAGTGTAAATTTGATCAATGTATAAATATATAAATATATACAAATTGGAAATTGAACTATTGACACAAAACAATTCCTAGTTATAATTTGGCAGACCTCAATTTTAGGACAGGGGCCAGAGATACATGTTCATTGAGTCCTGATAGCCGATTGGCCTCCAATTTTAATTTGCCAAAATAATTCTCTGAACTCAATGGTCGTCTCCCAAGGCCCCCCCCCCCGGGGATCAATATCCACCCCTTCTATGACAAAGAAACCAAAACCAGCTTGCTTGCACTGTATAATGTGCTTGTAAAGGGCATTAGTGAGATCCTGCTTCCTAATGTCATTAAGATGTTCATAAATTCACTTTTTGAATTTCCTGTTGGTCTTCCCTATATAGAAACACCCACAGACTTTGCAAATAGCAACATATATCACCCCCACAGCGTAACAATTACAGTATGTATTGGTCTCTATATTTTCTTTCCTACCTTTTAAATTCACCATATTCCCATAAAGAACATATGGGCATTGTGTACAGGAACCACACTTATATGTTCCTTTCTTAAGTCTGCCCTGTTTTATTTTGTGATTTTTCTAACAAATCTTTTATATTCCTGCCCTTCCTATATGTGAATTGCAAAGGGCCTTTAAATAATTGCTCTAAATCGGAGTACTTTCCAAACCTTTCCCAATTTTTTTGATACTATGTCCTTAATATGGTAAGCATTACTACTAAAGTTCAAAACAAAATTGTTGTTCCTTTTGGATTCAAGGGTCGCATCATTACCTTCGACCCCTATCTTTTCCCATGTCCCTAAAATCAGGCTAAACTTACCCCCCCCCCCCTCATTGTAAACTTCTTTCTCAATTTCTTCCACCAAAGCTAGGGGGTAGTACCTATTCAAAAACATACTTTTCAGTTTGTTGCTTTCCACCAAATAGTCCTCGTCACATTAAGTAATTCTACAACTTCTAATAAATTGCCCTTTCACAATTACCTTCTTTTGACTATAAGGGTGGGCACTAGTGTAGACTAGGTAGGAATTAGAAAATGTATCCTTTCTATGAACTTTCGATTTGAACTTTTTAATCCCTGGTACCTTTTCTATTACCACATTTAAGTATTGAATCCTCTCGTGGGATATAACATGAGTAAATTAAAAAAAATCTGTAGTATTATTCACATACGTGATGAACTCATGTAATGTTGATTCAGATCCCACCCATAAAATACAGATATCGTCCAAGTAATGTCTATAGCATGTCCAATACTGGGAGTATTCAGAGTGAAATAAATATTTCTCCTCCCATGTAGACAACACTAAATTCGCAAACATGGGGGCACAGCTAGCCCCCATGGCTACCCCACTAGTTTGTTTGTAGAACTCCCCCTCAAAAAACAAAAAATTGTGTTTTTGTACAATATCCATGAGTTCCACCAGGACTAGGGTGGTATCAGTGTCAATACTACCTTTCATCCGAATTGTGGGGTATGATGTTGAACAGATCTTGAATGTCAAGGGTAACAAAAATTAAGTCATCACTGTACAGATCACAATGAACACTTCTAAGAAAGTCCCAGGAGTCCTTAAGGATGCCCACCTTCTCTGACCACACCTTTTTTAAACTAAGATCTAAATATTTTGCTAATGGATACATTTTAGATCCTATAGCAGCCACTATGGGTCTAAGAGGTGGGTCATCAATGTCCTTGTGGACCTTTGGTATGCCAAATATTGAAGGAATTTTAGTTTTGTCTATAACCAAATATTGATATACTTCAGGCCTAATATTTTCGTTATTAACCATTTCTTTAAGCATAAAATCTATTTTTTTTTGTGTGCCAGGTTAATCTCATTCCGTGACACCCTCAAATATCTGTTGGTGTTATTTAACATTTCCAACATTTTTCCTGAGTAAATTATACTATCCATCATGACGAATCCCACTCCCTTGTTGGGATTCATAACCCTAATGTTACCATTACTCCTCAGGGACTTCAATAATTCACTCTCATCTCTACTAAGATTATATCTCCTCTTAGGGTTATCCAAACTACACCTAAACTCTACCTCTACTTGACTCTCAAAGTTTTATAACTGAGGGTAGAGGGGTGGATTACAAAGACTTTTATTCTTAATCACATTATGACTAAACTCAGTATTCTGCAAAAAAAGTTCTAAATTCTTTTTTCTCAAGAACAATTTTGGATATATAAGCACGTTAGAAATGTTACTCAGAGTACTGGGTACAAATTTCAAACCTTTACTAAATAGGCTGTAATGTACCAACCCAATGTCTACACTATTGTAGATGAATATACTAAAATCCTTGTATGTATTTCTAGTCACTTGAATCACAATATGGCCTTCATATTCCTTGTCTGTTTTCAAATTATGTCTATCTAATACATTCTCCCTCTCTGTCCCCCACACCCTTTTTTTGGGGATGGTAATTCACAGGTCCTTGTTGTTTTATTCTTTCTGACCTCCTGGGGGGGGATTCTAAAGGGTCCTCTAGTACATATGCACCCTGACTCCCTACACCTTTAAAATCTGTGTAATGACCTTCAGTGTTCAATCATAATTATCAGTTCTCTCTCAACTTACGCCCCCCCCTTGGATTCTGAGAATTGTTCTGATAGGGCCTCCAATTAATAGTCTTAGGTTTCGGGTATGCACGTTCCTCCTTGTATTCAACCAAGTCCCTACCAACTGCCTATTTAAGTGGTACATTTTGGAATATTTTCTGCTTAAAACCTGAGCTTTGGCCAGCTAAGATCTAGCTGTATTCAACTGGATGTATAAGAGAATGTAAGTACCTTTGATCTGCACTTTTTTCAAATAATACAGCATTTTAATTGATTTATTTGTGTTGCATTGAATATTAACTGAACTGGAAGTTTTGACTCTATTTTTTCAGTTAATTCCCCACTCACCCTCCCTGTTTTTATTTTGGTGTTAATATTGATGGCTTTGAACCTGCCCGCCCCTCTTGTAAATTTGTGTTTGGATACTCCTTCTGGGCCCATCTCATTTGTTCACTCAACTGAGTGCAGTGAGATCATATTCAGATTTCAGGCACTCCTACTGTGTACAAGAAGAGCATCTGGGAAAGAAAAAAATAATAAGTTTGTTTCCTGCCTTTCCTGTAAGTGGTCTAGACTGTTTGTAGGCTTCTGAGCCCCCAAGCCTTTCTGTGTCGGAGGGAAGCCTTCTAGCTTAATTTTGTTTCTTAGAACTAGCCAGTTTTCTAGTTTCAGCACTCAAATCTGTTGCTTTGAACTCAGCACTTGTTCAGAACTCATTGTAAGCACTAAATAAGCTGCAAATTACTACAGCACTCAACTTTCCTCACTTGTCTAGATGAAAGCAGTTTTTAGAACTTAATAAATAAGCACCTATCCAGGCATGTCTAAGGGTCATCTCCCTGTGATTTCTCCTGTCTACCTGATGAATCTGGGCATCTTGGGGCAATGCAGCAATTGCCTCATGTACACAGACAACCCTCTCCTCCTACCATGCAACACTACAACCTGTGAGAGATGCACTTATATAGCCAAACTGGAAGCCAAGCTCTCTTCACCCAAGACTGGACCAGACAGTCAAGAGGAGAAGGTAAACACTTGCACCACACCACACTCATCACATAGTCCCTCAAAACCTATTCCACCAAAACACACACATAGAAACACAAAACACACACCTACATTCATGGAGGCTCTCAATAAAAACCTGCCCAAGCATCAGGAACCTCCAATGCAGAAATCAAGCAAACTCCACCCCTTAACTCAACCCAAATGACACATAGCCCACAAACTCAGTGTGCCACTCAACCACAGCCCATAAGGCATAACATACCCAACACTCTAGTCATAGGTGACTCTATAGTCAGGCACACTGATGTTCCACTCACCAGGCTAAACAAGAAGAAAGTTACTGTCAGCTGCCTGTCAGGTGCCAGGATCTGCCACATAACACACACACTCAGGTCACTCCACAACAAGTACAAATATGACACTGTCATTGTCCATGTTGGTGTGAATGACCTGAGACATACCTCCCTAGACTACATGAAAAGAGAAATAGAGGAGCTCTCTGATCTTGTAGCCCAGCCAGGTATGACCCTAGCCCTGAGTAGCATCCTGCCATCACCCGGAATGATATCACAGTGCAAGGACAAAATGATTGACTTCAACATTTGGCTAAGCTTCTGGTGTCATTCTAATGGGATCCAGTATTTGTCTGACTGGGACAACATGATTGACAGGCCACAATGCTTTGCCAGAGATGGCCTGCACCTGTCACCCTTGGGATTCTGAATACTGGCTAAAGCTCTTGCCACCCCTACAGTGCCTTTTTTAGGTAAGGTTCAAATAACAAATTCACCACTGTAACAGGTACAAGCAAGCAAAAATCTGAGGGTAATGCTACTCAATGCTAGAAGTCTAAACCTCAAAATGCACTCACTCGAGGCACTCCTTAAAATGGAGAACATCAACATCTGTGCAGTGACAGAGACCTGGTTCAAAGCTCCAGAGAGCACCCCTGCATTACCAGGCTATAATTCATACCACACCTTTCGGCCACCTAACCCAGAATGAAGCACTAAAGGTGGAGGCATGTTCATATTCATTAAAGATATCCACACCTCCAAGCTAGTTGCACAGCATAATGCATCCAAGATTATTCAAGTGTAACTAACTCTGGGCAAGACCGCAATCCAAATTGTAGCTTGCTACAGACCCCCCACCATGCCCCAGGATTCCCACTCATCATTTCTTGATACACTGGAAAGTATTAGGGTACAACTCAACACCCTAATAATGGGCAATTTCAACTACCCCACCATTAACTGGGAAAACTACTTATGTACCAACTCTTTTGTTCAATGTTTTCTGGAATTCATAAATTCCAATGCCTTGGATCAACTTATTTACACCCTAACCAGGGGCAGCAATATCCTAGACCTGGTCCTTACCAACATGGGCAACCGGTGTTCCACACCAGAGGTCAATTCCTCGTTGGTCAGATCTGACCATAAGCTAATCACCCTAGACATCCACATCAAGCCCCCACCACCAATTAGGGAAACCACCATAAAAACCTTCTGCAAAGCCAAATTCACACTTCTTAAGACAGAAGTGGCAAACTTCATAACACCCATGCAGATGGACAATAGAGGTAAGACTGCTGAATCCTACACAAATGCACTTTATAAGCACTTACACAAGTCCATGGATCATGCTATCCCTAATAGAACCAAGATGTTATCCTCCAAAAAAAGGAAGCCAATCTGGTGGTCCTCTGCCATAAACAAGCTGTACAAGAGAAGAAAGAAACTGTTGCAAAAATAAGTAAAATCCCATGACTGGAGGAAGAAGCTGAGATCCCTCATAAAATCCTCCAAAGCTAGTTATGAAAACAAAATTGCCACTGACTCTAAACACAACCACAAATCATTCTATAGTTATTTCAAGAATCTCAATGGCAACACTCAGATCTGCTCTGAGTTACAGCACAATGGCACTAAATATACAGAACTAACTGATATTGCCAAAATCCTGGCAGATAGGTTCAGTGCTAACTTTAGCCCCCTCTCACCCCCTAGAAGGCATATCTCTATACTGGAAGAATGCAAAGTTCCTGTAATCATGGCTGCACAGGTACAAAACACACTCTCCAAAGCCAAGAACACAGCATCCATGGGACCTGACAATATCCCAGGCTGCGTTCTACATGAACTACAGAATGAACTGGCAACCCACCTAAGTACCATGTTCAATCATAGCCTCACCTCAGGCTTTGTGCCTGCTGAATGGTGCACTGTGATGATTATCCTACTCCACAAAGGGGGAGCCACGACAGACCCCAGGAACTACCACCCCATTAGCCTGACGAGCCTGGTCTGCAAGGCCACGGAACGTATCATCATGGAATTCATAAACAAAGACATTAGTAATCTCCAAACTCTGGACCCTACTCAGTTCGGGTTTGTAAAAGGCAGATCATGTCTCCTAAACCTAATTGACTTCTTTGAAGCAGTCACCAAAGCTACAAATGAGGGTAAGGTGGTTCACACAGCTTATCTAGATCTCGCCAAGGCTTTCGACACCATCCTCCACTCTGGAATTATAGTTAAGCTCACTAAACTAGGTATAAATCCCTATGTCACAAGAAGGGTTGCCAACTAGCTCATGGACAGAACCCACACTGTGAAAGTAGCAGACTCCAAATCCGACTTCAGACCAGTGACAAGTAGATTACCATAGGGTTCAGTCCTGGGTCCTCTCCTGTTTGGTTTCTACTTCTCTGAAGTACAGGCTAACACAGAAGGTCTTTGGCTAACAAAGTTGGCAGATGACTAAAAACTAGGAGCCATAATCGAAACTCCTAACGATGTGGGCATACTACAAAAGGGCCTCACTGAGACAGATGCATGGTGTCAAAGCCATGCCCTGAAGCTCAACGCCAAAAAGTGTATTGTCATCTCCTTTGGTAAAAACTCTGTAACCATGAACTACCACATAAGTGGAAGTCTACTTAATGCTGAAAGTGTAATAAGAGACCTTGGGACACAGGTGGACAGTAGTCTCTCCTTTGATAATCACATCACCACAGTGGTCAGGAAATCCTTCTACATGGCTCACCTCATCACAAAAGGTTTCTCATCTAGAAAAAAAGAGGTCATTGTTCCCCTCTACTCATCACTCATTTGACCCATTATAGAGTACAATGCCCCTTTTGGTATGTACCTCATAAGACATCTAGAACAACTGGAAAGGACACAGAAATACCTCACAAAGAGGATTACTGGCCTCAAACAGATGCCCTACGCAGACCGTATCAAAAAACTCCAGGTTTACTCAGTCGCATATCGCCTACTCAGAGGCGATCTCTGCCTAACATACAAAGCTATGTCAAACCCAGAGCTGTTGGACATGCTCCACTTAAAGAAATCCCAATCCCTCTGTGCTACACTCTCTAGGGACCTAAACCTTGTCACCACAATAAACAGAATATGCTGGAGGGATAGATTCCTCTCCCAGAGACTTCCCATACTCTGGAACAGACTACCTATCTATGTCAAGCAGAGCTCCTCATTAGCACTCTTCAAGAAAAATCTTGATGATTGGATGGAAATAGGAAATTCACCCCAGGGATAACTTCTGTGGCTCTGCTCAACAGGGGCACAGGAAATAATTTTCTAGAGTGGCGAAAGCCAGGGTACCTTTTTGGCTAGGCTTATATAGGCCCTAGGGCTAATAGCCTAGTACCTACCTATGAACCTATATCATTATTATATCACTCAGTATCTAACAATACAATTGGACCACTTTTATCAGCTGGTCTAATGGTTAATTGCCTGTTAGTCTGTAACCTATTCAATCCTTGATATTCAGAGTTTGTTAAATTATACTTTATATCATGCTTATGATGAACAGAATTAGATGCATACATTCTATAAAAATCATTAAGACAGAGTTTCTCAAAGGCTGTTAGTAAAGGATGTAGATTTGGAATATATGTGCTGGGTTTCTTAAAAATGTTATTCTCATATGCATTGCTGTTATTTTTAAAAATTTAACTTCAAAAGAACATTTCTGACAAATTTTAAAGTCCAAAATTACCTCTGAAAAGTCCGGTTTCTGTGTTGGAATAAAGGAAAGTCCTTTCTTTAAGACTCTAGCTTCAGCTGCAGATAAAGTATAGCCCACAGATTCCAGACTAAACCTTCAAAATTTTGTTCCAGAACTTCTTCTGTGTTGGTGTCCCTGAAGCTTCCTCTTCTGGTTTCCTCTTCATGCGCGTTCTGCTGCATGAGCGGGACCTCTCCTCATTTATAGTATATATATATATATATATATATATATATATATATATATATATATTGTACTGAACATTTTTAGTAATATGTCTTTAAGGAAGCAAAGTTTTTAGTCATGTGATCTTTTTAGTTTGTATATATATAATGAGTAAAGAATTTTAGTTGTGAAATGCATCTGATGAAGTAGCTTTGCTACGGAAACAAAACAGAATAACTGTAAATAACAGTTGTGTCTTCAAACTTCACTATTTTAGCTATTAGAACTGTAATTCTTTTGAAACAAGATCTTTGGTGACATATCCTGTAATACCGAGAGTAAAACTGAGAAATTGAAGCTAATCTATTTTTATGAAAATTATTTTATTCCGTCCTTCTCTTTCATATTGCTTACAGCATCAGAAAACTGGAATATAAAGTGATGTGCATTTTGCCATGAAACACTTTCCTTTAGAAATGGAATTTTCATTAAAAATCACTTCAGGAGACTATTTCTTACATAAAAGTCATAGCTTTATACAGGAAATATTATCTTAAAAGTAGTGCAGCTGTCTGAATTATGCCAAGAGGTGTTACAGCAAATGCTGTTTTGGATAAAGCATCAGCTCATTATATCTCATTACATATCAGCACCTGACAATGGGCATATAATTCCAATTTAGGAGAATATATCCTTATACCACCTTTGTAACATGAAATGCAGACAGATCTGTTTATCATTAACTTCAAGTTCGTATGCAATAAGATGCAATCTTACTTTCTACTCAAGTGATACATTTGAATTGTGAAATTTCTCTCTCAGAATTAATGCATGTTAAAGATTTGCAGCACATGCTACCCTGTTTATTCTGCATTTTTTCACATTAGTTTTTGTTCAAGCAACAAACTAGTTCATTTCTAAATGCCATTATCATAATTTCTGCCAACTTAGGAATATACAGTGATAAGGTCATTTTTCAACACCAGGGATTACAGATCTTAACATAAATGGAAACATTGCATTACTGTCCTAGTTGCTTAACTTGCCTGCAGACCATTTGGGAATAAATGTGCTCACTCTGTGTCATTGTAACTGAATACTGCATTATTTTGTCAGTCTCTTGTAGTGTTTCACTTTCTCATACATGACCCATCCATCCTCACCAAACAAGCATGGGACTTGGGTACTTGGATATCTCTTAACAGTCTGTAAGCCGTGGGACGTACTATACTGCTACAATGTATTAGATTATTCCAGGATGAAATAGAGTTTTGTCAAATTTTCACATAGATAGCCTATTTTGAAGAAGATTAATATCATGTCTGTCTGTGTTGCTGTATTACAGACAAGTGTCATCTTTCACAAAGCAAGAAAGGCTTTCACATAATTTCTTTAAAGAAATTCCTTCAGTTGAGTATATCAGTGATTTAGTGATTTTTTTATGCAATAATACTTTGCAGACAGATCAGGTAAGATTCTAATGCCTCATAAACCTATATGTGGAAATATACATGCTTGACCCATGAAGGATGCCTTGTAAATTATATATATTTTTTCTTTTTACATACCAGTTATACACATGGATTAATACAAACGTTAGCCTACATCATCATGGTGATGATTTTATGCTTCAGATGAAATTTTGGTTTTCAAACTATATCAGAATATTTATGGACGGTGCATTTTTCTTTTTAAAGATCCACCTTATACAGGAGAACAATGTTTACAAAATGCTTAATTAGAAATATGTTGATATTTTCCAATGGCACAGTTTGGACAAAATTGTCAGCTGACTGATGCTGAATGCTCACTTAATTCTGTCATTAAGATAAAATTATAATATGAGATAGTTCTTCACAGAAAACAATTGTTTTTTGGCTCTTTGGTCCTCTTACATACACGTTCACTAGCATTCAGTACAGTTTCAGGAAGAACATGGGCAGTGCAGAGAAAATGAAAAAAAAAAATATCACAGCTATGTCACTTTTTTGTCAACAGTTGGCCAAGCAGGAGAAAAAAAAGGATTGTCATGCCAGCCACTGACCTGGAGACATATAATGGAGTTTGCTAAAGTATGAGAGGCCACACTGTGCTACTACATATGATACAAGTCAGCATGGATTCAAACTGCATCAATGTGTGTGGAAGCTAGTCCATTCAGGGAGTGAGCAAGGTGGGTCTAGTGTGTTGGGAATAGATCAGCTACCACTGTGAGGTGAGATGAGGTCTGTGGAGATGTGATCGTGACAAAGGATAGTTCAGTTGCAAAACTGTACACCCTGGAAATGAAAAAGAATTAGCAGGTAAAAGAAGATGTGCATAAGAGTAGTATTAAATAGAGTTATTAATTTTCTTCAAGAATACTTGTACCACTACTTATTTAAATGAAAAAAAATATTTGAAACAACAAGTAGTCTTTATTCCTCCACAGGGAGGGTATCAGACAGAGAGAGTGAGAGATAGAGGCAATCTCCTAGATCTGCTAGCTAAAGTGATTTTATCTGGACTGTATATTCTCTAATCAGTTTGATATGAGCTGCATCCTCTGGAGGCAATTACGTACTTTTCATGGATTTCAAACCCATGCAAGAACAGGACAGCATCTGCATCTGTTATGCAGAATGTAGCTCCTTTATGGGGATCAAATGAAAGGTCATTTTCAACAAGGATCCCAGGTGGTTTTGCTCTTTTGTCTGGGACTAAATGCTGTCAATTAATTGTGTATAAATCTGGCTGGACTAGAAGGATTGCCAAATGGTCTGGCTGCATTTTTTGATATTGAAGGCAAGGTCAATTCGACCACAGCATTTGTTGGTAACGTTAAGTGACATTTGAAAGAAATGGTGTCAGCACAGTTAAGGGCTATGCTCTCAAGCTGCAGTAATATGTTTATTTAGTTTTGACAGACAATGAATTCAGTTTTAACATCAGAGAAATAAAATACCAAAAGGTAGTGACCCAAAGAAGGATTGTTGTGGAGGGGTTAGTAAAAACATACTCAGCACTTATTCCTGTATCTACCTCATTCTGGTTTCATCCCATATTGCAAAGACATGCAGTAGGCATGCACATTGTGCCATGTGGAGCCACTGGGAGCAAGATCTGACTAAACCAACCCTCATTGTATCTGTGTAGTCTACCTGCAGAGTAAAAAGTTTATCCCAAATCAGAGAAATATACTATACTCACAAGTGTCATACTCTGTGGCACATTTTCCCTTGTAGAAGTTCTGTTTTCTATTGAAGGCCTTTTCCACGTTCAGTCTTATAATAACCAAGTTTGACCCATAACAATGTGTCTCCTATATCAAATAACACATCTGTATATTACTGAAGAAAGTATGCTTTCCTTTCATAAAAGAATACTGGTAATAGTTTACAATTTCAAGGATGAAAAGATAAGTCCATTAAGATGTGTTGATTTGAACTAATTAATTTGTGACTTGACCTGCAAATTAGATAACATCAGATCAAGGCAGGTTCTTTGCAATGTTTACATAAAACTGAAAATTTGGCTGTGCTCTATGCAAAAACATCTTACTCACTGAAAGAATATTACTTGTTAGGATGGGGAAAATGTCTTGGCTGTGCTCTATGCAAAAACATCTTACTCACTGAAAGAATATTACTTGTTAGGATGGGGAAAATGTCTTGCAAACTCCTCCTTGACTAGGTTAATGCCAGAGATGTAATATATTTAGTTTTACAAAAATCTATGTTCCCTGAAAATGATCTAGTAAAGAAATGGCCTTCAAATTCATGAGAAAAGGTAAGCCAAGTCTACTAAAACATTATTCTGGACCTAGAAGTTAAAAGGGCAATCACTTTTCAAAAAATACTATTCTGCATAACAAACAACAAAACTCTTCAATATATCACCCTATATGTCCAATGTGCAGTCAATCTGTTTGTCCCTAATCTTTTCAATCATTTGGTCCAGAAAGCGTTGACTAAACCATGCAAGTAACCTCTGTAAAGAGGGAGAATTTTGAAAATAGTTTAACTTAATAGAAATCAAAGTAAACTGTTCCTTCCTTTCTATCAACTACAACATAACTTCCCTTCCCTGAACAGCTGCTTCACATATTTCCAGTACCACATGCTGCAAAGAAGTTTTCAGATAATCTATTCACTTCTAGACATACAAGGCTTAGCTTAAAAAAATTACCAGCTTTAAAACATAACACTGAGACAATTCAGAAACTTTGAAAGACTACATTGAAAGCTGTTGATCTGCAAATGGTGGTCTATTTATCCTTGAGATGCACAAATATTAAAAAACAATGCTGCATGATGTGAAACAACTATGGACAATATCTCTAAACATAACAACATCAATGTCTTTTACATAAACAAGCAAGCAATGCATGTCTTGAGGTAAAAGCTGAATTATCTGAAAAAAGTGGCACCTGTAAATTTTAGCCCATTAAATTATGTTTCCAGTCTGTTGGTTACATTCTCCAGGTACAGGTGTTAACATACATCGCCAACACATATACGTCATAGTTGTAGCTCAGCCACCTAAAAAAAAAACAATCACTTTAAACAGAGATAAAGAGAATAACTGCATTAAAAATGCCCCTGGTGCCTCAATAACCAAAACTGAGGACTATCCCACAAATAATGGCTGACTAACAAGAAGGATAAATCAGGGTGCATGCCAAATGCCAAAATGCATAGTCATGGCTATCTCCTTATATAATTAGAAAAGCAAAGAAAAGCAAAGTGACGCCACCACTGCCCACCTTCAATAAAGTCCAGTACACTCATAAATACAGCTCATAGAAGATAACTCCTACCAGTTAGACAATGGATGAGGCCACCAACTAATCAACTAATGGTGAGTAATCCATGCAAAATGATTTCCAAAAACTAAACAATACAATGACTGCAGTTATTAGATAAATATCCTATAGAGAAAGATGGGACCATGTAACCCAGTGAGAAAAGAAAATTATCCAGACTCCCAATATGCATTTCACTACTCTGTTATGTATTTATATATTAATCATTAAGGTCACTTGACACAAATATCCCTTTTCATGGGATAGCCAGAAATGCTGTCTGATTAAGTGACTTGGTCAAGGTCATATAGTAGGCAAATGGAGATGTGAGGAATCAAACACTCTACCCTTGAATACTGGACGCACCTCCTTAACAGCTCATAGCTTTAATCCTCTATGCTAAACAGTCTCTTCTCCTCATTTCTAATCATAAAGCCAAATGTCGACTTCCCACAACCTGCTTGCTACACAATGAGCAGACTTGACAAAAACTGCCACCTGATAATATATGGGATAAGTACATTTCTGTTTCTACTGAGTTTATTGCATTTTATTGGAATTTTTTTAGTAATCCAGCTAAGAATTGTTTTGGTTTGTACTCCAGAGTGGAGAATTAACTCAGCTATGTCTAGGCCTCTGATTGCTGTAGAACTTTAAACAGTGCCATTTTGCTATTGGGCAGATTTATACCTCTCAACTGTACAGATTTTCACAGAACAACCATATTTTTGACTCATATTTTTGGTCCATGTTTCATAAAACTGCAATTTACTACCAAATCATTGGAAAAGAATTGATGATTTAAGTCAGAAAATAATGACAGACACTTGAATTTCAGACTTCATACCTTTCAGGAAACTCCTGCTAATGCAAAACCTTTTATTCTATTTACTTTCTAAGTTTGTAAAAGCAGCATTTAAAAATTGTCCCTATTTTTGGGCCTTTATCTCCCCATCATTTATGGCTTTGTCCAGATTTCTTGCCCTAAGAGGTTGAGAGGTATGGCCAGAGTGTATGTTTGAATTTTTATAGCTTTTCTTTGTTCATAGGTAGGTACTAGGCTATCTGCCCAAGGGTCTACGTAAGCCTAGCCAACCAGGTTCCCTGGCTTACGCCACCCAAGAAAGTTATTTTCCTGTGCCACTGTCGAGCAGAGACACAGAAGTGATCCCCGGGGTGTATTTCCTATTTCTCATCCACTCATCAAGATTTTTCTTGAAGAGTGCTAATGAAGAACTTTGCTTGACATAGAAGGGTAGCCTGTTCCAGAGTATGGGAAGCCTCTGAGACAGGAATTTATCCCTCCAGCATGTCCTGTTTATTGTGGTGACAAAGTTTAGGTCCCTAGAGTGTGTATCTTGGAGGAATTGGGATTAATTTAGGTGTAGCATGTCCAACAGTTCTGGGTTTGACATAGCTTTATATGTTAGGCAGAGATCACCTCAGAGTAGGCGATATGCTATGGAGTAAAGCTGGAGTTTTTTGAGGTGATCAGTGTGGGGCATTTGTTTGAGGCCAGTAATCCTCTTTGTGAGGTACTTCTGTGGCCTTTCCAGCTGCTGCAGATGTCTTGTGAGGTACATTCCAAAAGGGGCATTGTACTTTATAATGGGTCTAATGAGTGTCGAGTAGAGGGGAACAATGACCTCTTTTTTCTGGATGAGAACCCTTTTATGATGAGGTGTGCCATGTAGAAGGACTTCCTGACTACTGTGGTGATGTGACTATCAAAGGAGACACTACTGTCCACCTGGGTCCCAAGGTCTCTTATCATGCATTCGCTGTTAAGTAGATTGCTGCCTATGTGGTAGTTCATGGGTACAGAGTTTTTACCAAAGGGGATGACACTGCACTTTTTGGCATTGAGCTTGAGGCCATGGCTCTGACATCAGGCATCTGTCTCAGTGAGGCTTGTCTGTAGGATGTCCACACCATTTGGGGACTTGACTATGGCTTCTAGTTTGCAGTCATCTGTGAACTTCAATAGCCAGAGGCCTTCTGTGTTAGCCTGTACTTCAGAGAAGTAGAGACCAAACAGGAGAGGTCCCAGGACGGAACCCTGTGGTACTCCACTTGCCACTGCATTGAGGTCAGATTTGGAGTCTGCAACTTTTACAGTGTGGGTTCTGTTAGTGAGCCAGTTGGCAACCCATCTTGTGACATAGGGATTTATACCTAGTTTAGTGAGTTTAGCTATAATTCCAGAATGGGGGATGGTGTTGAAAGCCTTGGCGAGGTCAAGATAGGCTGTGATAACTACCTTACCCTCATCTGCGGCTTTGGTGACTGCCTCAAAGAAGTCGATCAGGTTCAGGAGGCATGATTTGCCTTTCACAAACCTATAACTTACCTGTATTTGTGCAGTACTGCTCGTTGCTCAGTGGTGTTGCACCTTGCACTGCATAGATGCAGGCATCATGACTCATATATCTCTATGCCACCAGACTTCTCCTAATCTCAAATAGTTAGCATAACTAATGATATCTGTAATAAGGACAGCTGACTGCAGTTGCACAAATGAGCCACACTGCATACATTGTTCTTCAGAGGAGTATCTAACAGCCCATAGCTACTCTACTTTACCAGAATTAGCTTTTACTTTCTTCACATTGCTTGGTAGGTGCTCTGGATATCACATATTCAATACTTACTTTACACAGTCATTTAATCCACGGTATAGTCCCATAACTATATCATTTAAATGAATGTAGCACTCCATGTAATTCTAACAAATTCGCCAAATCTGTGGACTAAAATGGAAGTGAAGCTATTGGTCATCCTTCTGTTGCTAGCCTCATGAAACTCGGTATCTTTAGGCAGTGTAGGAACTGCTGATGCCCACAGATAATGAACTTTTACTTAATCCAAGACATTCTGTTTGTGACAGATGCAAATATTTAACTAACTTGGAGGCTACAGTCTCACAGAAAACACAGCCTGTGAACAAAACACAGTTCCATAACATTCTACACCATCCCACACTAAAATGCCTTATGCTGGGGCTATAAAAAAAATCCTTGACTAAACCACCTAGACCCACAAAATATAGGATTCAGCAAAAATCTAACACCACATTAATTTCTGACATACTTCCAGGAAAGGGTTTGCAATATTTAAATAATTTCAGTTCTAGTATACCAGTCCACTCTACAAATAAAAAAAAGAGTAAAGCAAAATAAAATGTTTCAGTTGTCAGTCACTATATAGTCAGACTACATTGATTCCCCTCACACTAGACTGGATAAAGACAGGATGATGGGGAGCTATCTTTCAGCTGATGGGATCACTTATATCTCAAAAGCCCTGAAGGCCCTTTCACCTAGCAAATATGACTAAGACATGGCAATCATCCACGTGGGGGGTGAACAGCTTAGCATGCAAAGTCTTTGGGATATGCAGAGAGACATATCATAACTCTTCATGCATGTCACAAATACAGGAAAGGTGCTAGTCTTGAGTGGAATACTTCCTTGTCCAAGAATGATGCTTAGGTATAAAGCAAAAATAACTGGCTTTCATAATTAAGTAGCTTTGCTCAGTGCCAGAAGTTTCGACACAAAATGGCCAAACATGTGGCTCTACTGCATTTGGAGTGCATCCTTATCTATACAATTACTGAAACTATGGTTTATATGTGCAGAAAGCATTACTTCCATAACTAGATTTTTCTGCCTAACATATCTTCAGACCCTATGGTAACTGTGGTGGTGTGTCCATCTTTGTCAAGGAACATATTACTTCTAGATAGATTGCCAGATACAGAGCAAATTGAGGTACAAATCACAGTAAATAGGGCCAACTATCAGTTTATAACCTACTACAGGGCACTGTCTAGGTCCCCTGATAATCTTGTTAGGTTACTAAATGCAGTTGATGAATCCTATATAAACTAAAATTCTATTACTTTGTAAAACTTTAACTACCCATCAGTAAACTGGAGCACCAATACCTGTAGTGTACTATATGCCCAATAGTTCATAAATTCCACAAATAAAACCTCCAGGGACAAAACTATTAACAAAACTATTAGAGGACATTGTATTCATGACCTGATACTTACGAATATAGCTTCAACATGTAGTACTCCCCTGGCATCTCCTTTCCTGGCTTAGTTACATCACAAACTAGTGATCTTCACAATTAAAACCTCTAAGCCTACAGATGCTAATATCTTGGAATTCAAAGAATTCAACTGCACAGATCTCATCAAATTCTATGACAAAGTTTCAAAATTCACTTACTCCAGTATTGCTCCTGACATTACCAAAACAAGGCAGTGTCACAAAGGAGTTCTGTACCCCCTTAAATAAATATAAATAACTGGCAGATACCTGTGCATAAGACTAAAGGAACTAAAAACATCTTGACTGCTTGTATCTTACTATATAGGGATGACTGTAATTAGGGATATAGCCAATAAGCAAGAGGGGGCTGGAATTTATTGGAAAAAACTGTCAAAGGAACCAAGGTATTGGGAGCAAATACCTAGAGAGGGACTGATGATAGAATGGGCAGACCCAATAATTTATTTGTACTGCAGGTTAGAGATTGCCTTCTCTATCAATGATTGATAGAATATAGGCAAAGAGAAAGGAATGGGGCTGGGGCTAACGAAAGACCAGCACTGGTTGAGTTTTTAGTAGAATCTAGAACAGAAGCTGCCATTAAAAAGGAATAATTAGTTGAGTATATAAAATATTGCATGATAACTAAAAGACTCAATCAGAGGAGGTTAGAAAAGATTGGGAAGAGAGCTTGGATAAGCAATTCACAAAGAAACAGTGTGAGGATATATGTATGTCTCCCAAATATGCAATAAAATCTAGAATATTTAGGATTTTTTTCTTGGAAATGTTTACATAAATATTTTTATACCCCAAGTAGACTCCAGAGAATTTTTTCCTCAGGTAGATAGCAAATATTGGAGATGTCACGGGGAAGAAAAAGGTAATTGGGAACATATTTTCTGGGATGGCGGTGAGTTGGCAGACTTTTTTCTGAGCTATGATACAGAATCAGAATTGCCTGGAGATTGCTGTCTCAATTATGGTGGCTGCCAAATAAGCAATTACTAGAAAGTAGAAATCAAAATCTAATCTAACTTTATTAGAAGGAGTGAATATAGCAACAGAGATAAAACAACTGGAACTGAGATCTTTAGAAAAAGGTAGGCGCAAACTATATAGGAAAAAAATGGGAATTGTGGCAATAATACACTCAGGGGAGGAATGAGGTTTAAAAGAAGGCAGGACTTAAATGAGATATGTAATGTTTGACTGAAAATGATTTGGTAGATTATAAGGGCTGTATGTTTGCAAATGAGAGTGTGTCAGTATAGTTTGTGAAGTACAATGCTTGCAACTAGGGTTATGTTAGAGTGGTTTGTTTTCATTTATATAAATGTATGATTGCTTATGTCATAAGTGATGGTATAATAAATATATTTCTAGTTTAAAAAAAGGGGTGACAATTGAATAATTTATGTAATGTTGTTTAGGATATATGATATATAGCAATATATGTGAAGCATAATGTTTGTTTATTTTAACTCATTAATACAGTTTGAGTACTTTTATATACATGTAAATGTGCCTATGTCACAAGTGATAATTCAGTAAAGGTGTTTAAAAACACTGGCAGTACCTATGAGATCTAAATAAAATGGGATGTTTAAAAGCAAATAACCTAGTGGTTCACCAACATAAGAAAACTCTATAACATAAGAAAAAAGTCTTTAAAATATGCAAAAGATGAAAAGATCCTCAAACAAAGAATATCATCATCAGAAAATTGACTAAAAACTTAAATAATACAGTTAGGACTACTAAGGCAGCTCGTGAACTTAGGTTGGCATGCAAAGTTACAGACAACTACAAATCCTTCTTTAGTTACACTAGGAAGGCTCAGAGATAACAACCAACACTGTTCTGAATTTATTCAAAATTACACCATCTACCCTGACCTGGCAGACATTGCCAACATACTTAGCAAACAAATTCAATGCCAACTTCACCCTGGGAATAGCTACCAAAAGGCCACTTATCCCTGAATATCTCATACCCGCTCCTTAGTCACTGAAGAATATATACTAAAGGTACTCTCCAAAACTAAAAACACTTCCTCCATGGGACCTAATAATATATTTGGCTGAATAAACAGTACTAAACAAGTCCTGGCTGAGCTGCTTTATAAACTGTTTAACCTGAGCTTAACCACAGGTTTCATCCCTACAGTTTGGCTTACAGCACTAGTGATGACACTCCATAAAAGCAGGCCTATCATTGAATCTAGAAAGTAGAGACCCATCAGCCTGATGAGTTGTATTTGCAAAGTCAAGGGAACAGAGTAAAACAAACCTAATTAACTATGACATTAAACATCTCACCAAGTTAGATTCACAACAGCTTTGCTTTGTTAAGGTTTGATCCTGTCTAATGAATCTGGTTAACTTTTTTGAAAGAGAAACACAAACTGTGAACAGTAATCATGCTGCCCAATGGCACACCTTGACTCAGCCAAGGCCTTTAACACCATGCTCCTTGCTAGCATAGTTAATAAGCTCAATGCATTATATATAGAACCTTATGTGGTAAGATGGATAGCAAATTGGCTTGACCATATTATAAAAAACCCAAAGGGCGGGACAAGGGAAGACCTTGTAGAAGAATGTGAGTTGCACTGGTAACTCAGATTAAATGCCATGGCCATGCCCGGTCTTAATGATCATATTTCTATTGCTAGTGTTTTAAGCTTAAAATATTATGTTTTATAATTGAATTAAAATATACTAACGTCTTTTTTTAAGAGTTACCATGGGTATAATCTGGCTGGATTGTTAGTATGTTGTTTATTCTATTTTTATATTTTATTTTTAAGGAGCATTTTAAAAGATTAAATAAAACACCACAAAATTTGATAAAATAAAATAAAGATACCACAAAAAACGAGGAAAGGAAATCTGTTCAAAACTTTAGTTATCTTAGTGTCTTGACTCCGTAACCTTCAGGAGATGAACATTTTTTACACACATACTCTATTATATAAAAACACCAATTAACACTTCAGTTAAATCATTACTTAAAACACCAATAAAAAAACATAATCAGTCACAAAAAAACACTTTCCAATTACTTTCAAGATTTAAGCAAAAGGTACCAAAGTCCCAAACTTTAAAATACATACTGTCTCTTTATACAGTTATTTCTTCTTTATTTCTGCCTCATTCCACCATTTAACAGTTTCTAAAATTGTACCCCTGAAGCACCTGTTGTCCACCCCCCATGACACAAGACTTAATGAAGTCCTACAGGACTTTATATTTTCTTATTTTTAATGTCCCTGAGATGCTCCTCTAGCTTAACCTTAAAAGTCATTTTAGTTTCACCAATATAAAAAAGATTACAGGAGCATCTCAGTACATAAACAACACATGTAGTATTACATTTTACACACTGTGTAGGGGTAAAAACAATACGGTTGATTTTATCAAAAAAGGAAACTACATAATGACAAATGGAACATCTCCCACATGGAAATGTTCCTATAGATTTAGGTTCTACCCATAATTCAGTCTTGGAGCCTTAAAAGTACTGTAGAAAATCACTTCTTTTATACTACGACCCCTTCTTAAAGAAAGAACGGGCCTATTTAGTAATACAATTTTTAACTTCCTATCTTTTAACAAATAATCCCAGTGATATGTTATAACATCAAATATTTATTCTGTCGTGATGTTATATGGAGTGACAAAATATATATTTTTTGTCACTATTTGCTCAAAATTATTTACTCCTACTACTTCTCTAGGTAAGATTTCATTATTCCTAGCCTTATTTTTACTCTTATTCCAATTATTATCAAATATTCTACCTAAAGCTTTCTCAATTACACAAAAAGCATAACCTTTTTGTAAAAAATATCCACAAGCCTTTCCGAATTCTTCCATTATGCTCTCATTTCTATTACAAAGCCTTGAGACCCGTAAAAACTCACTATAAGGTAATGAATTTATTAAATGAGATGGGTGGAAATCCTACCATCCAAAAAGTGATCAGTATTAGGAAACTTTCTATAAACTCTCCTTTTTACATCTTCACCCACCTTTCCTTCCAATTCTATATCCAAAAAAAAAACACCTTCTTCCCAGTTTGAATGCATCCAATTTAATACCAAATTCACTGCATTGCAAACTATAAACAAATTCATTTATTAGAGTTTCTCCACCTTCACATGAGAAAATTAGGTCATCAATAAACCTAAAATATCTTATTTCATGTTTTTTATAAATCTCTAACTGGCACAGGCACTTAGTTTCAAAAAGGCCCATAAATAAATCAGGATACATGGGGGCAAATGATGCTCCCATAGCTGTCCCTTTTATTTGATGAAATATTTCTCCATTAAATTCAAAATAATTATGTGTTAAACAAAAAAAAAGTAGTTCAATCACATAAATCATTAAGGGACTATCCCTTAAAAAATACTTCACCGCTTCTATACATAAATGATGACTTATATTCATGTATAAACGTTTAACATCTATAGCTAACCAGTAACTTTCAGTCTTCCATTCTATAGACTGTATTTTTTCTAAAAAAATCAAAAGAATCACGAAAATACAATTTAGACTTCCTAACCAGCTGTAATAGATATTTATGCAATGGTATTCCTATACTGTGCAAAATATATTTAGTAGCTAAAACTACTGGACGAACAGGTGAAGAAGATAAACTCTTACGAATCTTTGGTAGACCATGGGTATAATCCCTCTGGATTGGCAGTATGTTGTTTAATCTATTTTTAAGGAGTATTTTAAATGATTATTTTGTTTTTTGGTTGTGAATGGTCATGTGATATAATTGGAGGGGGAATTTAGATTTTGTCTTTTGCAATGCACATTCTATATAGAAATTCTATTTCAAAGTGACCCATAAACAAATTTGCATATGCAGGAGCAAACACTGCTCCCATCGTTGTACCCTTTATTTGTTGGTATAAGATATCATTAAATTCAAAATAATTATTTTGAAGACAAAACTGTATTAAATCAATTATGTAATAGGTCAGTGGTGTATCACCTAGATGAAACTTTAAAGCTTTAATACCTAATTCATGTACAATATTCGTATACAAATTTTAACATCTAATACTATCCAGTATCTATTTTCATTCCACTGTATTCTGTCTACTTTTTCAAGGAAGTCAAAAGTGTCTCTAATGTACGAAGATAACTTCACAACCTTAGGTAGAAAAAAAAAAAACAACCAACGATCGAAAAAGCAGCTCCCCTGAATGAAACACCACGATCCACAGTATCCAAATCCTTTATTGAATGAAGTACATAAGCAATAGGTTAAGCGCTTTCATCTACTCAACGTAGATTTCTTCAGAACAGCTTACATACTCAATACTACACTTTAAATACTTTCTAAAAGCCCGCCAAAAAAACTAATTATCTAATTACCTAACCAATCAAGCATTCATTAAAATTTAAAAGCACAAAACATCAATCTCATTTGTATCATATAAACTGATAAATAATTATATAATTAAATATAATTCATTAATATAATACTAAAACCTTCATAAATTTGAATGTGATAAAAATCCTTACTAATAAATATAATATATTCCTATATATTAAATTGATAAAATGTATACATAAAGGACTAACGAACAACATAAATTCATTCATATACCATAGTTTAATTTCTTAATAAAGGTTTGGTGGGAATATACTCATTGATTTCTGGTGGACTGGCTGCATTCAGTCTAATCTGCCATTGAAGCTCTTTCTCCCCTAGGATAGATTTAATATCACACCCCCTAGGGTTGTTCCTAACCACTTCTTGAATGGCAAATTTGAATGAGTTACAGCCCTCACTCTCTACCAGGTGCCTATATAATGCATTATTCTTGTCCTTCTTCTTAATGCAGTATGTATGGTCATATATTCTATTGCGTAACCATCTGTCAGTTTTCCCAACATAAAAACTGGGACAAAACATACATTTTCCCAGATATACTATATGTTGGGTCTGACAGTTTCCTTTTTTGAAAAATATTTTACTTTTGATGTTGTTGTCCAGATGCAAACTGTCAGTCTGTAAAATAAATGAGCATTGATTACAGTGTCCACATGGCTTGGTCCCTGTCACACTTTTATTCCCATCATTATAATGATTATTAGTTTTAACCTCGATCATTCTCTTTAAATTCATCACTGTTTTGTAGACGAAGGTAGGTTTATCTCCTATTTTATCACTAATCCCTTTGTCACAAGTTAGTATATTCCAGTTAGTCTCCAGAATATTCCTGATTTCTCCCACATGTTGTCCATACTGTAGTATATAGGCCTTATGATGATTATCTCCTATTTGTTTTTTGTTAACCTGATTGTGTGGTGTAAATTCCCTCCCCAATAAGGGTGGATATTTATTTCCCCATTCATTAGTCACATATTCAGTGACATCCTTAACCATTGATGATGGATAGCCCCTTTGACTAAACAATTGGCCAATAAATTGCATTTCTTCAATCATGTCATCCTTTCTGGAAGTCATTCTAGCTGCCCTAATACATTGCCCTTTCAGTATACTTTTTTTCTGCTTATGTGGATGATTACTTGAATATTCCAGATAGGCATTACAGAAAGTGTCTTTCCTGTATATCTTAGACTGGAAAGTAGTTCCATCACTAAAAATGTATGTATCTAAGTAACTGATACCTATCTTACTAGTATTATGTGTAAATTGTAAATAGGAAGTAGTTCCATTAATATATTCTATAAATCGTATCAGATTCTTCTCCTTTCCTGTCCATAAAATAAATAAATCATCCAAATACCTGACATAACAAGCCATTTGCTCCATCCATGGTGTATATAGGATGTATTCCTCCTCCCAATCTAAGAGAACCATATTTGCATAAATGGGGCACATGCTGCCCCCATAGCAACCCCTGATATTTGTTTGTAGTACTCTCCTTCAAAAAAAATATAGTTGTTGTCAAGAACCAGTATTAGGGCAGTTAGAATGACTTCCAGAAAGGATGACATGATTGAAGAAATTAAATTTATTGGCCAATTGTTTAGTCAAGGAGCTATCCATCATCAATGGTTAAGGATGTCACTGAATATGTGACTAATGAATGGGGAAATAAATATCCACCCTTATTGGGGAGCGAATTTACACCACGCAATCAGGTTAACAAAAAACAAATAGGAGATAATCATCATAAGGCCTATATACTACAGTATGGACAACATGTGGGAGAAATCAGGAATATTCTGGAGACTAACTGGAATATACTAACTTGTGACGAAGGGATTAGTGATAAAATAGGAGATAAACCTACCTTCGTCTACAAAACAGTGATGAATTTAAAGAGAATGATCGAGGTTAAAACTAATAATCATTATAATGATGGGAATAAAAGTGTGACAGGGACCAAGCCATGTGGACACTGTAATCAATGCTCATTCATTTCACAGACTGACAGTTTGCATCTGGACAACAACATCAAAAGTAAAATATTTTTCAAAAAAGGAAACTGTCAGACCCAACATATAGTATATCTGGGAAAATGTATGTCTTGTCCCAGTTTTTATGTTGGGAAAACTGACAGACGGTTACGCAATAGAATATATGACCATACATACTGCATTAAGAAGAAGGACAAGAATAATGCATTATATAGGCACCTGGTAGAGAGTGAGGGCTGTAACTCATTCAAATTTGCCATTCTAGAAGTGGTTAGGAACAACCCTAGGGGGTGTGATATTAAATCTATCCTAGGGGAGAAAGAGATTCAATGGCAGATTAGACTGAATGCAGCCAGTCCACCAGGCATGAATGAATATATTCCCACCAAACTTTTATTAAGAAATTAAACTATGGTATATGAATGAATTTATGTTGTTCGTTAGTCCTTTATGTATACATTTTATCAATTTAATATATAGGAATATATTATATTTATTAGTAAGGATTTTTATCACATTCAAATTTATGAAGGTTTTAGTATTATATTAATGAATTTTATTTAATTATATAATTATTTATCAGTTTATATGATAAAAATGAGATTGTTGTTTTGTGCTTTTAAATTTTAATGAATGCTTGATTGGTTAGGTAATTAGATAATTAGTTTTTTTGGCGGGCTTTTAGAAAGTATTTAAGGTGTAGTATTAAGTATGTAAGTTGTTCTGAAGAAATCTACATTGAGTAGATGAAAACGCTTAACCTATTGCTTATGTACTTCGTTCAATAAAGGATTTGGATACTGTGGATTGTGATGTTTAATTCAGGGGAGCTGCTTTTTCGATCGTTGGTTGTTTTATTGCTGGATTCCCTGGATACATTCTTGTAACCTTAGGTAGAAGTAATTCATGTAATACAATTCCTATGTTGTGAAGAAAATAATTGCATGCAGGCACTATTGGATGACCCGGAGGCTTACATCTATTTTTGTGTAACTTAGGAAGACAATAAAATTTAGCCATAGTACATTTATCTGTGGAAAACTTTTTCTCTATGTCCTTCTTAGTAAAGTAACCCAACCTGTACCCCTTATATATTAATTCATTATATGCCAACAAAGCTATATCATAATCTTCCCTTACTACAATTCGATATATTTCATCATTATTTAAATTATCTATACACATCGTATAGTACTGATCTACAGTCATTACTACTAATTTGTTACCTTTATCTGAGGGCTTGAAAATAATATCATTTCTATATCTCATTTTTTTCAATGCCTCCCATTCGTTTTTAGTCAGATTATAAGAAATGTTTCTCTTTTGTTTAAAAATATCTTGCATGGAATAATTTACTGCACTAGAAAAATATTTCACTGTTTCATTATTAAAAGGAGGTATATAGCTACTTTTAATGCTAATTTTATCAGTTGGCAACAAACAGTAAGCGTTCATAATTTCATCATTTTTAAAAGAAGAATCACAAGAAAAAAATTCCATAGAAATTGTTTCATTTAAAGAATCATGCATTTCAAAGGAATTCATTGCTTCTGCATTACTTTCCTTATGCCTTGAAAAAAAACACAATAAATGTAATTTTCTTACTAATTTAAAAATATCTATTTTAAATGAATGCATATTCGAAATAACAGTAGGAATAAATTTAATACCACGATTTAATACTGCTATTTCAGTGTCTGAAAAATGACTGCCAGTTAAATTAAAAACATATTGTTCACCTGGCTCA
Organism: Protopterus annectens; assembly: GCF_019279795.1. NCBI lineage: Eukaryota > Metazoa > Chordata > Ceratodontiformes > Protopteridae > Protopterus > Protopterus annectens. The sequence goes on from NC_056725.1 coordinate 1,463,792,667, forward strand.
CAATCAGTTTTATACATTTTAGAAAAATTAGTACCATCTTTTTCTTTTCCCCTGTTGGTTCTGTTGTTGTTGTCTGCCCCACGTCGTATCTGTTTGTCCCCTTTTCCGACCTCTCTCACTTGTATTGGGTCTATTGTGGAAATGTTCGTACATATATTCACTTTTTTGGGCTGGGGGAAGTGAAGGAAAGTCTACATTTTCATCGGACCATTCTCCTGAGGCTTCAGTTGCGTCTGACGAAGCAAACGAGACACCGTGTTTTTTCTTTGCTACCTTTTTACCAAAAGACCCGCCCATAGTCTTCTGATGGTTTTTATTAGAGAACGCTGTCTCATTAGCATAGTCTCTTAGGTCTCTCTGTAATTTACGTATTTTTCTGTCAATCAATGTTTCCGTTTTACTCAATACTTTTTCATTTAAATCTTTTAACACACCCTCAAACATAGGGACCATCAGAGAATTACACAGACTTGAACACAGCTTAGCAATGTCACTTTTGATTTGTTTTTGTTTTAACAGATCTCTTTCAACTAGAATAGCCACCCATTCTGTTGTACAGCGATGTGCTGCCATCGCCCATCTTTTATGCATGTCTTCTGCATTTTTCTCATCAAAGGGTGTAGAAGGATTTTTATGCGGTCTTAGTCTTTTCGGAGTAACATTTAACTCCAAATACCTTTGCAGGCTAATAATATTATAATGTGTTGCATTTTCTCTAAAAAGTAAATGTTCAAGTTTTTTAACAGTACCTTGTAATTCAGCGGAAATAGCTGTAGTATGGTTCTGTCCTATGGTGGAAAAAGGATTAACTGTTCACTTTTGACATCCATCCATCAGCACTTTATCCCAGATCTTTTGCGACTCTCCCAACTGGGATGTAGAATTCATACCTCTATCAGGCAAACGTTCTCCCACCTGTAAGATATTTTGCTCAAATGTTCTCTGAGTAGTTTCTCCCAGATCCTCTTGAAAAATTCTTACCTTAAAACTGTTAGCATGGGGGCAAGCCCCCCTGGACCCCCTGGGGGGCTCTGCCCCCACATCCCCCATAACTTAAATATACCAACTCCAAGATCGCACTACATTGCAGAAGATGGAAATTTTCCCATTACGCACTGTACGGAGATAGCAGTTCTCCATGGTCATCTTTTCAAAAGTCGATCATATGGTCTCGGCCATATGAAAGTTGACTTTGTGAAAAGTTGACCATGCAAAGTAGACCCATATATATAATATTATTTACTAGTATTCTTAAGTGAATATTTCTATTTATTTATTTATTGTTTTGTATGGAAGAAAGTGTACAGTGATTGGTCCTTGACCTTTGGTTTGGCACCAAATTTAGTATTTAAATGGTTTATTTAAGGCCTACAAGTTTGTTTTCTGATGAAGCCCCAGAGAAATTAATAAAGGAACGAAAGGGCAAATTTTTGGTGTGCCTTATTGCTGACAACATCGGGATGCTTTGTCCAGTTTCTGTTTGTTAGTGCATTTTCTGGTTTTGTTTATATGAGTTTTTAGTTCATATTCATGTCTGGTTTTAATGATCATTTTTCGATTAGTAGTGTTTTAACATTACATCTGAGTGATGCATACAGTTGTGTCTGCAATTAACTTCTACTGATGCCTCTAAGCATTAAATATTGCTTGTCCATATTTGCACCAATAATTCCAAAACCACGCTATGTACAAGGTTTTAAAAGATTTCATCTTAAAGCTTACACAATGGCAAACTCAGCTACATTAATAATTTACCTCTGTCTAGTGGAGGTGAATAGAAATTAACTGTTTTTATGATATTAATTTATATAGATATAATTTTCACATTTTTCTAAATATCTCACCAACAAAATAACACAGGCAGAACTCCTTAGGTTCATATGAATGCTCTCAGCTACAGAATGAAATGCTACTGACAGTATGTGCATAAGTTGAGTGGTTGCTGAGATATTGTAAGTTGTTTTCAAAATATTACAAATGTAATAGTTACTGTGTTTACTGTGACTTATAAAATTTATTTTAAGACCTCGAATATAAAGAATACTACCATTATAAAAATAGTTTGTGCTGAAGAGTTTGCCACTTTTATTTATTTCATAACAACTATGGTTCCAGAGATATGAACATTTGTTTGAAATGTGAGGACATAATTTGATTCTGTCAAAAGGCTTAGGCTCTGCCCAGTGGAAGTTACAATGCAAACTTCCTGTGCACCATTGGAGTGAATGAGTTAAGGTTAAAATTGTATGTTTTATAATTGTATTAAAACATACTAAAAGGTTTTGAAGAGTTACCATGGGTATAATCTGACTGGATTGTTAGTATGTTCTTTAGTCTATTTTTAAGTAGTATTTTAAAAGATTATTTTATTTGTTGTGAATGGTCATGTGATACATAATGAGGGAGATTTAAATCTTGACTTTTGTAATGCTGCTTGATTCTGATAAAGTCTGGGATATATTGGACAAAGGTGCTTAATTGTTGTTTTTAGTGTGCTTCTATTGTATGCATTCATTAAAATAGTTTTCAGTATCCCTTGGAGTTGCAACTGCTTTTGTTTGTTTTGGACACATCATTTTTTTCAGTTTGTGGTTTTGGTTCTTAGTTTACTTGTATATGTGTTTGATAAATGTGAAGGTATTGGCAGACTAGAGAGTAGAAATATCCTTAAAACAATATAGTACATAGTATAGCCACAGTCATGCATTTAATAATGAATGTGATAATACATATATATATAAAGAAATAACTGATACAATATAAGCATCTCAGCCCTCATGCATACAGCTAATATTAGCTACACTATGTCAAGTGTTATAAGTGAGAGTGACTATAATATGAAGCGGAGCAACAGTAAAAGCATATGGAATATGCTGTATTTGAACCCAAGATCATAGGTTCATAGGTTCATACTAGGCTATCTGCCCAAGGGCATTTATAAGCCTAGCCCATATTTATGTGGCTTTTGCCACCCCTTTAGTTTGAATAAAAACTATGCCTATCATTTTGCTGTGCCTCTGTCAAGCAGTGACACTGAAGTAATCCCTGGGGTATATCTGCAATCTCCCATCCATTGGTCAAGATTCCTCTTGAACAAGGCCGGAGAGGTGCTCTGCCTCACATGTACCGGGATTTTGTTCCACAGCATAGGGAGTCTCTGGGTGATGAATCTGTCCCTCCAGCACATTCTATTTATAACCGTGTCAAGGTTTAAGTCTCCCGCCCTTGTGGTTCTGAGGGATCTAGATTTTTGAGGTGAAGCATATTCATCAAATCTGGGTTTGACATGGCCTTATATGTCAGGCACAGGTCACCTCTGAGCAAGCGGTATGAGACTGAATAGAGCTGGAGTTCTTTCAGTCGGGCAGCATAAGACATATTTTTGAGACCCTTTATCCTTTTGGTGAGGAACTTTTGGGGCCTTTCAAGCTGCAGCAGGTGTCTGGTCAGATACATACCGAGCGGGCATTGTACTCAATCATAGGTCTAATGAGTGATGAGTACAGGGGACGATGACCTCCCTTGATCTAGATGTGAATCCCTTCATGATCAGGTGGGTGATATAGAAGGTTTTCCTAACTACTTTAGCAACATGAGTGTCAAACGAAAGGCTACTGTCAACCTGGGTCCCCAGATCCCTGATGACTTTTTCTGTGCTCAGTGGATTGCCACCTATATGGTAGCTAGGGGTAACCTTGTTTTTCCCGAAGGGTATGACTATGCATTTTTGGCGTTTAACTTCAGGCCATGGCTCTGGCACCAGTTATCCGTTTCTGTGAGGCCCTTCTGGAGGATATCTGTGTCAGATGTGTTTTCGACTATGGTGCCCAGTTTGCAGTCATCTGCAAACTTTGTCAGCCATAACCCTCCTGTGTTTGCTTGTACTTCAGAAAAGTAGATGCCGAACAAGAGTGGACCCAGGACTGAGCCCTGTGGGACACCACTTGTGACAGGCTTTGAGTCTGACATGGCTCCAGCAACTCTGACCCTGTGGGTTCTGTCACTTAGCCAGTTTGCAACCCATCTTGTGATGTATGGGTTTACATTCAAGCTGATGAGTTTTTCGATGATACCTGAGTGGGGTATTGTGTCGAAGGCCTTTGCCAGGTCGAGGTAGGCTGTATGGACTGCCTTTCCCTCATCAATGGCCTTGGTGACAGTCTCGAAAAAGTCAACCAAGTTTAAGAGGCAGGATCTGCCTTTGACAAAGCCAAACTGGGTTGGATCCAAAGTCTGTAAGTTCCCTATGTCTTTATTTATGAGTTCCATTATGACCCTCTCCATGGCTTTGCAGATAAGGCTTGTCAAGCTAATGGGGCGGTAATTTCCAGGGTCTGTGGAGGCACCGCCCTTATGAAGTGGGACCACAGTCGCCGCGCCACTCCTTGCAATGTATCCTGAGGTGAGGCTAAGATTAAACAGCTGTCCTAACTGTGGGTTTAATTCCTCCTTGAGTTCGTGAAGCACACAGCCGGGGACACCATCCGGTCCCATGGATGCTGTGTTTTTTGCCTTAGTGAGGGCAGTTCTCACCTGGGCGTTGGAGATGTTTGGGGGGGCTACAATCCTCTGGAATAGATATCTCTCCTTTTGGGGAGGGCAGAAGTTTGCACTGAACCTGTCAGCCAGTATGTTGGCAATGTGTGTAGGTTCAGTAATTTTCACATCATTTTGAACTAATTCTGAGCATATCTGGGAGTTTTCTCCTAGGTTTCTAACATAGCTAAAGAAAATTTGCCTTGGATGATTTTATGAGAGCTTTTAGTTTTTTACTTATAATGATCAAAGGTGTCTTACCTTTCAAGGATTTTGCTCTATCTTGTAGTAGCTTCCTCCTTTTGTTGTAGAGCTTGTTTATGGCTGGGGTCCACCAGACTGGATGCTTGCCTTTGGTACAGAGAGTCTTAGTTTTGTTTGGGATTGCCTGATCCATGCAGTCCTGTAGGTGCTGGTAGAAGGCATTTGTAAGTGATTCAGCGGTTTGAGTAATGTTTACCACTGGCTCAGGGGCCTTAACGGAGACCACACTAGTTTTTAGAAGTGTGAAATCGGCTTTTGAGAAGTTTTTCACTGTGGTCTTTTTTGTTTCAGGTGGGGGCGGGATGAGGACCTCCAGCGAGATTAGTTTATGATCTGATCTCACCAGTGAGGGGTATACTTCCAGTGTTGAACATTTTGATCCCATGTTCGTGATGATGAGATCAAGTATGTTTTCTCCTCTTGTGGGGATGGTGACTAGTTGTTCCATGGCATTTGAATTTATGAACTCCAGGAATCTTTGGGTTAGAGTGTTCGGGCTTGAGTAGTGTTCCCAGTCTATATTAGGGTAGTTGAAGTCACCTAGTATGATGGTCATGTGGATGACAGTCTTACACTAACACCTGTTGCCACAAGAGACTCGAAATAATAGCTGTTCATGTTTCAGTTCACTGCTATAAACTACAATGTCACAACAATAAAACAAAGGTTGCACATGCTGTACTAGAGCGCAGGACCATCTGTATTCTAGCCCTACACTTACATCTGCAGCCACAGGCAATAACATTGAATGAATGTATTATGTTTCTGTTTTTACCTGTCTGCTTTCTGGTTGGACTACTTATCCAGCAAAAAGGGAGAGACACTTGAAATGAGAAAAGCAATTTATGACCTACACAGTAGAAAATGTTAGTACACATGAGATATTTTTACATAGGTCTGGATTTCAACTCTCATTCCAATGCACCTTCAGAAAACAGGATGGGTGCCTTATCCCTCTTTGTCATACAAACAGCTTTGCAGCAAAGAGCTGAAGTCATTCTTCACACAACCAACTACAACAGAATGTACACTGATAGACTATAAACTGTTATTTGTACATTTTTTAAATTTATTATATTTGGACATTGTACACTTACTGATTACACAACTTGTTATGATTACCGCTTGCAAATATATTTGTGTTTCTTGGTCATTCATCAGTTATCTAACCAGTACTCTATCACTTGCAGTCTGTAACCCATTCTATATCACTGGCCTTAAAATGTGTGAGGATATTAACTGGGAAGGAAATGATATGCAGTTGACAACAACTGAAAGGTAGGTTAGATGGCATAAACAAGCATAGACTGTTCTTTTTTTTTGGGGGGGGGCAAATGTGAGTTAATGTTATGGCACATACAAGAATAGACCATTCATTGGGGGAAGATAAGTTGCTGTTATGACACATGCAAAGGTACACTGTTCTTTTGAGGAGGGGAAACAAAGCTGAGTTACTGTTATGGCACAAACAAGCATAGACTGTTCTTTTGGGGTGAGCAAGGGTGAGTTACTGTTATAGCACAAACAAGATCAAACTGTTCTTTGGGGGAGGGGGAGCAAAGGTAAGTTACTGCTATGGCACAAACAAGGATATGTTGCTCTTGTAACTCTCCCCCTATTCTGCATACTGTTTGTTGTTTGAGCTTGTCAGGGTTGTGAAGTCAGAAACTGCAATGTATGCCATTACTTTGTATCTTCTCTCATTAATGATTTCCAGTTCAAATGTATGGTGCTAAACTGAGGGCATGCAGTGATCATCAGTATAGCTGAGCGGTATGACTGTGTGAATATTTGATGCCTGAGGCCTACTACTTACTACTGGACACCTATAATCCAAATAAGTGTTTAGTGTCACATGTTAAGATAATTTTCGTATGAATCTCCCACCTTTTACTTGCTTACTGTACAAAGTGATGAAATCCAATGATATGCCATAATATTATTAAACAATACACTTTGGATTCAGGACTTACCTTGTAAATGCAGCAGTTGCCACAGTGTTACTTCAGGGCTGACTCTGTCTGATGCAAGCAGTGCACAGCTAATACATGGGAAGGTAAAGGTTGTGTGAGTTGCCTGGCATCAATGTTCATATATGCATGTGAGTAGGATGAAGGTTTTGGGACCATAGGTGGTGAGTGAGTGTGCTATGCATTGTCTCTTAGCCAATATTAGGGCATATTGAGCAAGCCTATGTCTGCCTACAACCATAGCAGCTGGTGGTTCCTCCTCTGACTCCTCATCTGCTTGTGACGGTGGTGACCTTATGAATGGTGGTGGAATGTGTGTCCCTTCTCCTTGCTGATCCTGCTGCAGCTGTTTCCTCAGAATTATGTTGTAGAGCATGGCACATACTGTGAAGATTTCTGAACATGTCTGTAGATTGTACTGCAGGACTCCCTCACATGTATCTAGGAACCACAACCATGACTTCATCAGCCCAAACACACACTCTATGACATTTCTGTTTGAATGTGTGCCTTATTATGGCATTCTTCTGTGGGTGGGTGTCTGCATTTCTGATGGGTGTCATCAGCCATGGTTCAAGTGGATAGCCTACATCCAGAGTAAATGACCCTGTGGGATATCCCCCCAGAAAACATATGGAACAATTGGGAAGTGTGCCAGATATATGAGGTGTGGTAACTGTCAGTTTTGCCAGCACCCACTTTTAAGATGATTCCCTTTGCATTACACATGACTTGGCAGTTGATAGAGTGTTAGCCTTTTCTGTTAATGTGCAGCCTACCCTGTTCCCCAAGTGGTGCCTTAATTTCTACATGAGTGCAATCTATGGCATCCAGTACATCAGAGTAGTGCACTACACAGTAGAACTGTTGCATATTTCTGGCCTTCTCCTCAGAGCTACTGGGAAAATATATGTGGTCACTAGCATGTTGGAGCATAGCATCCAGGAATTGGTGGAAAATCCTTTATGGTGATGCCTGTGACACTCCAGTATATCCCCTGCTAGTCTCTGAAAGGTACCTGTAGCTAATATTCTAAGGGCTACACATACCTTCATTTACACTGGGATGGATTCCCCTCAATTAGCTCTGGCTCTGAGTTGAGGTTAGCAGATATCACAGAGTTCCTGTAGTGTGTCCCTATCTACTTGCCTTTTCTTTTGTGGGGGTCTGTGTGATAAATATGTACAGATGTGTCAGGGACAGGTCATTTGATAGCACTTTTTGCATTTCAAAGATTTTTTTTAGCAAAATTGGTCATTTGCCTGTTCTTTTATGGGGGAGGGGGCAAAGATGAGTTACTGTTCTGGCACAAACAAGGATATGTTGCTCGTTACTCTCCTTGTTTTGCATCCTGCCTGTTGTTAGTATCTCACATCTGTAGACTGTTTTATGTTTCTCCACTGGGTAATACTGATTGGCTATCTTTCCTGTTTTATCTGATAAAACAGTTATTTTGTAGTTATGCGATCCTTATGTGGATTATACTTCTGTTGTCTTTTAGAAAAAGTACAAGTATGCCACTCAGGCATGTCAATCCATGTAGACCCCCCCACCCTACACCAATGGGCAAAATCAAGTAATTGCATATGAGTTCCATCAACATGGTGCTTTTCTCCTGGAAAGATGAAAGGGAGATATGGCATGCCGGATGCAAATATGGCAGCAAATTGCCAAAATGCGAATGCCATTGGTGGCCATGGCAGAACATATGAATAGGTGAGCCACAGAGCCACAGATATGATCACTACTGCAAGCAAGCAGCTGCATTGGGCTGTGACCAAATGGCTACCAGGGAGGGCCTGCTAGAGGACACTGACTAACCCTAAAGGAACAATTCCTGGCTAATATGACATTCTGACAGCTCCCAGGAGAGTGTAGGACAGCATGTACTGCATGTGGGCGCAACACCTTCTGAGACAGTAAGCACGTCTCAGGAGGAGCTTACATGTAGGCTTTGTTATCTGAACAGATGAATACTGTTGTACAGTAAAACAATTGAAATGAATAAGTTAATTCCATGTCACATGTCTTTTTTGCGGCGGACTGAAGATTGTTGCAATTTTAAGTTTAGGTTGAAGTTATCAGCCACCTTCTTGCTGACATTAAACGTAATGCACATATCAAAGGTAAAATTATTAGCCCTGTGTTACTGTTAATTGTACTGATTTTGCCCTTTCCTCTTGCTTAACTTCTTCCAGGACTGTCTGCACTACAGAGGAGTATCTCATCTGAAGATGGTAAGGCAAACATTTCTATACCAGTACTGCTGAGCAATATAAAGAAATATTGCAGTGTGTGATGTTGCATATGCATTCTGTTCGTGAGCCAGTTGGCTACCTGTCTAGTGATGTGTAGGTTAATCCCAAGCTGGGTGAGCTTCTCTTGGATGCCTGAGTGGGTGATTGTGTCAAAGTCCTTGACCAAGTCAAGATAGGCAGTATGTACTGATTTGCCTTCATCTAGGCTTTGGTGATACTCTTAAAGAATTCCACTAAGTTTAACAGCCATGATCTGCCCTTAAGGAAGCCAAATTGGATTGGGTCAAGAGTCTGAAGGTCACCAATGTCCTTGTTAATAAGTTCCAGGAGGATTCTATCCATGGCCTTGCAGACATGTCTGTTCAGGCCTTTGTGTCTATAGTTCCCTGGGTTGGTTGAGGGACTCCATCTGTGCAAGGTGTGTACAGCTGCTGTTTTCCACTCTGCTGGGACAAAGCCATTACATAGATTATGGTTGAAGACAGCACCCAGTGGTTCCACTAACTCTTGCTTTACATCATTTAGTAAACAGCCTGGGATGTTATCCAGTCACATAGAAGCTGTGTTTTTGGCCTTGGTAAGTGCAGTTATGACCTGTTCTTTGAAGAATATAGGTAGAAAACTGGTGACAGGTATGCTTTGGGGTATAATTGCTGGAGACAGGGGTGGGAAATTTTTGCCAGACCTGTCTGCTTACTGGTTGGTGATGTCCTCAGATTCAGTATGAGTGGTACCATCTGCTATGAATTCAGTACAAATCTGGGCCTTCCTTTTTACATTACAGACATAGCTAAAGAATGCTGAGTGATCACCCTTAGCTATGGATGCTAATTTACTTTCGTAATTAGCTTTAGCAGACTTTACAAGATGTCTCATTTTCTTGTTCAAGCTATGGAGGGAGTTCGTCTGCTGAGACTGTTCCCTCTAATTCTGCACATTAGTTTCTTTCTCATGTTGTATAATCTATTTATGCTAGCTGTCCACCAGCAAAGTTTGCTTTATTGTGAGCAAGTTTTGATCCGTTGTGGTACAGCTAAGTCTATACACTTGTATAGCTGTTTATACAGGACAATTGTGTATACCTCTGCATAGGTGTCTTTACTGTCAGTGGTGGCAGGAGGTTTGAATCTATGCATGCCATCACTTTGGAGGCTATAGTTTGCTTTGGAGAAACTTTTCAGTCTTTTGGATCGGGGGGGGGGGGTCAGGTACGATTGTTATATTGAATATGACTGATTTATGGGCAGACCTTACCCAGGAGGGTCTCACACATGGGGTGGTGCAGCGATCTCCCAAGTTAATGAGTAATAGGTCAAGGAAATTCCATCCCCCTGTGGGGTTAAGGACTAACTGTTCCAGAGAATTTGTATTTACAAAGTGCAGGGACTTTAGGGCAAGCGTGTTTGAGCTTGTATCCCAATCGATGGAAGGATAGTTAAAGTCACCTATGCATAGGGTGTTTGGCTGTATTATGAGTGACTCAAGTAGGTCCAGGAAGGCACTGTGTGGTTTTCCTTTTTCATGTTGGTAGATCTCTAGCTAACAATGACATGGGGGGTGGTCTTTCCCATGGTTAGTTGGACTTGTATTAACTCCAGGGAGTCATACTGGTTAACCAATCTTGAGTTGCATTTCTCTTTCATGAAGATGGATACACATCCTCCTTTGTTTCTTTCACATTCATTTTGTAGCCTGAATGTGTGGAAGGCATTATAGCCTTTCATGGCCGGAATACTCTCTTCAATTTAAACCATGTCTCTATGACTACACAGACATCAACATCTCCATAAGTAGGAAGTGTCTCCATTTTGTGTAGTTTCTGATTTAGACTCCTAGCATTTAACATCATAACCCTGAGTTTGTCTTTTGAGGGTATTTTTACATCAGGAATTTTGTTCTTATGACAGTGGCTAAAACAGGCATGATGGGGGACCCAGTTACCTTGGCCAGCAACTGAAAGGCAAAAGGTGACAGATGAAGACCATCTCTGACAAAATAGCATGGTCTGTCAACCATATCATCCCAGGCTGAAAAATAGTGGATCTCCTGGACTGACACCAGTAGCTAAGCTATTTGTTGAAGTTGATAATTATATTGTTTGTATTAAGGAATCCTCCTGGGTGAAGATAGAATGCTGCTTAGGGCTACAGACATACCTGTTTGGGACAGATAATCTGAGAGCTGTCATATCTGTCTTCATATAGTCCATTGAGGTAGGTTTCAAGTCATTAACTTCAACATGAGTATGACAGAGGTGTAACAGTCCTTGTTGTTGAGCGACTTGAGTGCATGCATGACTTTGCAGATCCTGACACCTGACAGACAGCTGACCATGACTTTCTCCTTCTACAGCCTGCCGAGGGGAACATCGGTGTGTCTCACTGTGGATTTGCCTATGACCAAGACATTGGTTTTCAGGTGTTTTGACTTAAGAGATTAATGGCTGACATACTGATATGTTTGCTTTTTATGTGTAGTGGGTTCCTTTGGGACTAATGTGTGCAGAAGGTTTGCACTTGTAAGATCTGTGCTCTTTTGGTAAGCTTCTAATGACTACCTCTCCGTATATGCGGTTATTTGTAGTGCAATTGGTCTGCTGAGGAGGTGACCTGTGTGTGTTAACAACCTGTTTGATATCTGGTTTGTTGTTATCTGAGGAAGAGAGCATGTATTCTAGATTCATTGTATAGTTGCAACTCTCACATACTGTATTTGTAATTTTTATGAGTACATAGTTGTCAGTATTCATGAGGCAATAGAAGCCTAGCTTTGTAAAAAAACAAATATCCTTATTAAACATGTTTAGATGGCTGTGGTTAGCAAAGCAATTTTCTGAGCAGCAACAACTGGGTGTGTCTCTAAGGGACATAGATGCCAGCCCAAAGGTGAATTTACAATCATCCAACTAGTAGTGAAGGCCGTGCTTGAACAGGGTCATTGAGAAGCACTGCTTCACATGCAGTGGAAGTCTATAACAGAGGAGTGTGAGTTGTCGGGGGGATATATCTGTCTCCCCTGCATGTTCTTTTTATGTCACAGGTTAGGTTGAGAACCCTTGCCCAAGTTATTTGTGTCCCATTTGATTTGCAGATGTACAGCATTTCCACTAGAGCATGGGTCTGAGACTTCTGTCTATATCAGGCATAGGTCAGCAGCTTCCAGGAAATTTAGTACAGTGACAGGTCTTATAGTCTTTCCATATATGTGATGTTTGGAGGACCAGCATTCTCCCAGTTACCAACTTCTACTTTTTCTGCAATTGTGACAGTTGTCTGGTGGGGTACAGACAGAAGGGAACCTTGTACTCAATTAGTGGTTTGATAAAGGTAGAGTGCATGGGTACTTCATTGCCAAAAGGGACAATGAGGCATTGTTTGCTGAAGGTTCAGTCTGTGAAGTTGTCACCAGTCATTTGTCTGTGTCAGCCCCTTCTGTACTATGTTACCATCATTGGGAGAATCAATATGAGTGTGTCCAATTAACAGTCATCTGCAACGTGGCAAACCACAGGCCACCTACCATTGGCTGTGCTTCATGGAAGTAGTTTCCACACTGTTGAGGGCCCACCACAGATCCTTGTGGTATTCCATTGGCGAGTGGGCTAGTGGTGGAGGTGCAGTCCCAACATTGAGAGTGTGGGGTCTGTTGGTGAGCCAGTTGCATATCCAGCTAGTACTGTATGACTTAATTCCCAGATGGGACATTTTCACTGAGGCATGAATGGGGGATATTATCAAAGGCCTTTGATAACTGAACATAAATGGCATGTCCTGTTATCTGTCATCCAGGTCTTTGGGGTCAGTATTAAAGAAGTTCACAAGGTTCAATAGGCAAGATCTATCCATGACAGACACAGCATGGGTCAACACAAGTTTGTTGAAGGCCAACTATGTCCCTGTGGAGAAGGTCCATGCTGATCCCTTCCCTAGCCTTGACAATAAGGCTTATTAGGTTTAAGGGTTTATAGGTGTAGTTCTGCATGTTACCACATTGATGTGCATTGCATATGACACATTTGATATTATTTAATATAGTGTAGGTGATATATGTGTGGAAAAAGTACTAAGACCCCAGGGTTACATTGCTTGAGGAGGAACACATAACTGTATTGTAAATATATGACATACTGTGAGATAGGGCCTTCATTTTTTTTTTAATTTTTCCATAAGTGATGTCATGTCTTACACAAAAAAATGGACAATAAATAGCAGTAATACTTAATAATATGTAGCTTTCCACTGCACAACTATTAGCAAAGTGTATACACATGCTTAGCAGTGCGCAAATGTTAGCCGCAATGCTAAAGTCTGACAGTTGCTACTGAGTCTATGAAACACACTTGCTATTTCAAAAACAACAATAAACCGTGGCAACCGTGCTTAAAAGCTACAATCCAATTTATTATGAAGTGCTTTTAGTCCAACAGAATTACTTGAACTTCATTAGATACAACACACACAAATAATGGCATTTAAATAATAAACTAAGTCACATGTTATTTAACTGACTCTGTGGCAGTATGTGTTAATGTATTGATGCTTTCCTTTTTGTAGGTAGATGGGGTTATGTCTGAATCCTTTTCTCTCTCACTCTCCCCCCCCCCCCCCGTGTTTGCACACTGTGCCTAACAGAGAAAACAAGGGAAATGGAGGGAAATGAATGTCAGGTTTGGCTGTGTTTATCTGGTGGGCACAAAGTGCAGCAGTGGACAAACTGGAGCCCAGAAGCAGACAGGACCCAGACAGCCAAAAATAGAAACCAGGTGCATGCAATTAATACTATTGGGCATCGCAGAAACCTGGAAGTGATGCTGCACAATGGTTAACAGCAACCCCTTAAGAATGAATAGTAAAACAGGAAATATCATGTAACTATTCCTGTGGCAGCAGGTGTAAGCATAGGGCTGAAGTACAGATGGTCCTTTAGTACAGGGTGTGCAACCTTTGTTTTACTGTTGTGACATTGCAGTATATAGCAGTGAAGTGAAACATAGACAAGTGTTTTCTTAACATTGTTGTGGCAACAGGTGTAAGTGTAGGGCTGCCATACACATGGTCCTGGATTCAAATATAGCAGATTCCATACACTATTACTGTTGTTCCACTTCCTGTTATAGTCACTCTCACTTATAAAACTTGACATAGTATAGCTGACATTAGTTATATGTATTAGGGCTGAGACTCTAATATTATGTCAGTTATTTCTTTATTTACCTATGTATTATCACTTTAGTTAGCAAATGTATGACTGCGGGTATACTGTGTACTATGTTCCTGTAAGTATATTTATGCTCTCTGGACTGGCATGGCCTTCACATTTGAATAACAGACTTAGACAAGTGCCTGTACATCAAATAACCCTGAAATTGTATTGCTTGCTACTGTTGTGTACAGCTTCCCATCAGGCACCCCGGAGCACCGGGTTTGCTTGATGGTGAGCAGCGTGCAATATTTTCAAACAGTGTGCACACTCCCAGGAAATGCAATAACTGGAACTGGCAGGAAGCCATCAGTATTAATTGATTTTGATCCATGGAAGACATATCAGATGTTCATGGAGAGGGTATGAGATTTAGGGCTCAGAGATGGGGTGTCCAAGAGTCCAAGATTTTTGTTGGACTCCTCGTGAAACACCTCAGTGCCAGGCTGCTGTGGGGGGACTATTCTGGTTCCCAGTATAAGTCAGAGGCTTGGGATAGTTTGGCCCAGGCTGTAACCAGTGCCACCAGTATCCCCCACAATGGTGACCAATGTAGGCACCACTTTAGTGAACTACACTGGAGGAAGAAGAGTACCCTTGATGCTTGGATCAAGGAACTAGGATTGAGGACATCCCACAGATGTGTATGTATCAACTACAGAGAGTACTTGTAAGGCTTACAAGCTGAATATAGACAAGACAGATATTCATAATGGTATTCTCTTCTGTTTTTTTCCAGAGCTGTCATGGAGAGGTATTGCAGTGTTAGGACCCATGCCACTAGACTGGTGAGGATGAGGGAGGCATGTGGTTTGTATACAGCAGAGGAGTGGTGTTATTGTAACATGAAAAGTTAAATGTACATTTTTTTAGTATTTTATACAGTCAAATCAAATTGAGCATGCATATCTCAACTGTAAAAGCATTAGTCTGTAGCACAAACCAAGAGTACAATATTAGACTTTAGTAAAAGGTGGTGGGTTCAAATACCACACTTGCCAGCTATACTAAAACTGTTAATTATTTAATTATGTGCAACTTAAATGTTTAAAGTAAAAGCTCTATACCAGTGGCACACATGCCCTGTTATATATAAACTGCAATCTGGATAACTGGAACATGCATATGTGCAATATATGAAGATGTAAAGAAGTACTTCCTACAAACTGTAGTATAGTGTGCATCTGTTAAGAGCTGCTAGTCTTAAAAGTAATAAGTTATCTGTGGGGGTGGGAATCTTAAGAGTAAAGATTAAGATAATAAAGTCAAATAATTATATTAATGTATTGCATGCTACATATGAAGGTATTAATCTTATCTCTTTTTTTTCTCTCACCCCAACACTTATCTCTCTTTTTGTTTTATTTTATTTTAAGTGTCATCAAAATGTGTCCATGTTATCCATGTGCACAACATCACAAAATGCTCCACAGTACACCAGGGTAGGCCTGCCCCACAGGATCCACATGTCACCACTTCACAAGCCCGGGCACCATTGCCCAGCAGATCTGGGAGATGACCTGGCAGCACCACCACTGCTACCCCTGCACTACGTGCCCCCTCAGGTAGTTCTGCCCTGGAGGATAGGCCAGTGGTTCCCTCTGAAAGCATTGGCATGGGTGAACAGTTTATGAACCATGCTGAACTGCCAGGGATGGTGCATATGGTTGTGCACCACACTGCTGGTGCATGCCTACTCCAGATGGAAGGTCTGCTATCCCTCATTTTACCAGTAGGAGGAGGAAACATTGAATGCTCCTGCCAGTGGTGGAGTGAGGTGACAGTGATGATAGTCCTGTGGGTGAGGACTCTGTTCTCACTGTCAAACAGCTTGATGTCCATGGACCCTGGATGTCCCCACCCTCACCCTAATCATGATGTCCCAATGACCTCCTATGTCCATCACCATCCCTGTGTCTTGTCTTTCTGCAATTGCTTCCTCACCTACCCAACTTACCAGGCTCAGATATACCTATGTCCCTTCCCCAGCATTCCTCTCTCTCTCTCTTTCTCTCCAAAAAACAAAATGGGCACCTGTCCCCCTCAAAAGAAAATTTGTCCCATACATAGCTCTCCATTTCACACATGTGTCTTCTTGACATGCCTGATTCAGTCCAATTGGCTATACAACATGATTGTGTTGTAGTCAACCCTGTCTCTGGAAGTGACAGTACAAATTCAACTAATATTCTGCATATATTATCAGTTTTTACTGTTGAAGAAATGGATCACTATGGTTCTGTCCTACCTCCCTCCTGCAAATTCCTGCATTGGTTTCTGTTTATTCTTCCCCCTGCTTGCTCCCCATTTTACCGCTGTCCTATATTCCCCATTTCTTTTCTTTAATGCATTATTGTGCTATGGCATGCATCCCACACCAACTCACACCAATGGCAAAGCAAAAGTAGTTAAAATTATTAGATACAGCTGTATTTCAACCAAGTACCATCTGGCTCCAAAAAGGAATGTAACACTGTATTAATACTTGCTGCCCCAGAGTCAGTTAAGTAGCAGGTGTATTCCGCAGACAAATACTAACTGTCAGGGTTTAGCAATGCTGCTTGCATTTGCACAGTGCTTAGCAATGTGCAAACAGGTGTATCTCACATGCGTATAAACTTTGCTAACTGATGCATAAGTCCACTGCTCTTCATGCTATGGAAATGTATATATTATGCTGTGTTTCTGCTGTTTACCATCTGCTTCCTTTGTATGACATGAAAGTACATGTAGAAACATTACAAACTGAGGGCCCTGTCTAACTGTATGTCATATACTTAAAAGGGTCTATATTAAATCAGTGAATGCTTAAAAAAGCAAATGCTGATTTATCGACCCCATGTAAGCGAAAGCTTACAATCCCGAACATGTAGAACAGCAATTTTTTTCCCAGGGAAAAAAAAAATCACTATTCCAAAAAAGAAAAAAAAACTTTAAAACATTAATAAAGTGAAGGGCTGTGCCACCCATACCCCCCCACTTAAATATTCCAAGTCTGAGAATGCACTACAGTGACAAAAATGGCAAAATAACGAAGACGTCCAAGCAATTTCTTTCCCAGGAAAATAATTCACTTATATGCCATTTCGGTATTTTGCCATTTCATGCTTTCAAGTTTGATCAAGACACATTCGAAAGAATGGGTCTTCGATCATATAATAGGGAACCACTTACAATACATCTATGCATTGACACCCACCAACCACTACAACTCTGGAATCTCAGTACTTTTTCCACACATATATAAACCACACTACAAAATATAATATCAAATGTTGTGTACGTTACAATGCACATCAATCTGTTAACATGCAGAACTAAAACTACTGACTTATGTGCCTAAAAGCCTTATATGCATAACTACTGAAGGAATCAGCAAAGACCATATCCACAGGGACAGAGGTGACCGTCAACACACTCGACCCTACCAATTTTGGGTTTAGCAAGTGGAGATCTTGCTTACTGAACTTTGTGACTTCTTGTATACTGACCACAAAGACCTTGATGAGGGATAACAGGACATCTCACCTATGTTGGGTTATCCAAGACCTTTGAAACTATACCCCATTCATGCCTCATAGTGAAGATCTCCCATCTGGATTTTAGGCCATATAGTATTAGATGGATAGCCAACTGGCTCAACAACAGAACACACAATCTCAAAGTTGGGACTGCACCTCCACCACTAGCCCACTCACCAGTGGAATACCACAAGGATCTGTGCTGGGCCCTCAACTATTTGGGAAATACTTCCTTGAAGCACAGGCAAAAGTAGATGGCCTGTGGTTTACCAGGTTTGCTGATGATTGTTAATTGGACACACTCATATAGAGTCCATCAGTGATGGTAATATATTAAAATAGGGGCTAACACAAACTGGTGATTGGTAACAAACTCACGGACTGAACTGTAAAACATTCATTGACTTTTTGTTACCTTTGTCAATGAAGTACTCTTGCTAATTATGATATACTATACATAGCACCCCCCCTCAGTTCAAACACAGTGTTGAGAGACTTGGGAACACATGGCGATCGCAATCTACACTTTCATCACTATGTGCCCATAGTGGTGACGCACATACACAATCTGTATTGTGCACATCCACATCATAGATATGGAGATCACATCCAAGACCAGGATAGTTATACATCTGCTGTACTCTACCATTATCACACCAATAATGGAATACGATGCTTACATCTCTCTTTACCTCTGCAGACACCTTTAACAATTGGAGACAACACAGGGTTGTGCCTGGGAGACTCTGAGGCCTCCAAACATGACATACATGGAAAGACTGATATACCTGTCACTATACTTGGTATCATGCAAACTGCTGAAAGGTGACCTATGGCTGCCCTGCAGAGCAGTCTCAGACCCTGGCCTTCTGTAAATGTTGGGCATCTGCAATTTAAATGGGACAAAAAGAATTTGTCCAGGGTTCTCAGACTAGCCTATGACATAAATAGAACATGCTGGAGGGGCAGTTATATCCCACAATGATTCACATACCTCTGTAATAGGCTCCCACTGCATGTGAATTGGTGCTCCTCAATGACCCTGTTCAAGTTCAACTTTGATTACTGGTTGGATGATTCTAAAGTCACCTCTGGGCTTGCACCTATGTCCTTCATGGATAGGGCCAGTTGTTGCTGTACACAAACATACACTGCAAAAGTGACCATCCATCTATGCTCAATAATGGTAATTGTGTTTTTACACAGCTAGGCTTCTAAAGACCTTAGTGCTATTAGGTGACTAGCACCATATGAACCTATGAAGCTATGTGCCTATGCAGGCCTTACAACCAGTCGTTGACCACATGCCCTACTGTAAGTTTACCTGCATTCTTGCATAAAACAGACTTGTGCTGTGGCACTTGCATTAAGTACTGTGTTCTGTAGTCTGTGTGCTTAGATAAGTAGGGGTCCTGTTCTCACTGCAGTTGACTGTGTGTGTGTGTGTGTGTGTGTGTGTGTGTGTGTGTGTGTGTGTGTGTGTGTGTGTGTGTGTGTGTCTAGACAGTAGAGCAGATGTGTGTATCCTGCAGTTACTTGGCCAATTGCATGGATTATGAGTATTTTGATACTTGCTCATGCATACACATCTGTTTCATATAGGCCTCCCAATCTCTTGTCTCCTACATGGCCTGCTGATGTCATCCACTATAAGTTCACCTGCACTCCTGTATAAATCAGACTTGAGCAGTGGTTCTTGCTTTAAGTACTGTGTTCTGTAATATGTGTACATAGATAGGAAAGGGTTCTGTTCTTCCTGCAGTCGAATGTGTGTGTGTGTGTGTGTGTGTGTGTGTGTGTGTGTGTGTGTGTGTGTGTGTGTGTGTGTGTGTGTGTGTGTGTGTGTGTGTGTGTGTGTGTGTGTGTGTGTGTGTGTGTGTGTGTGTGTGTGTGTGTGTGTGTGTGTGTGAGCTGTTACTTGACATTACAGAGAGCATTTTATACCACCACGTGGGACACTGTTATCTTCTCCTCATCAGACACTGCTGATGTCATCAGCTATAAACTTTTGTCTGACACGACCATAGCCAGACTTGAGCTGTGGTGCTTGCGTAAAGTGCTGTATTTTGTAGTTGTGTACATAGACAGGTTCATAGGTTCATAGGTAGGCACTAGGCTATCGGCCCTAGGGCCTATACAAGCCCAGCCAAAAAGGCACCCTGGCTTTTTCCACCCAAGAAAGTTATTTTCCTGTGCCACTGTCAAGCAGAGCCACAGAAGTGATCCCCGGGGTGAATTTCCTATTTCCCATCCAGTCATCAAGATTTTTCTTGAAGAGTGCTAATGAGGAGCTTTGTTTGATATAGATAGGTAGTTTATTCCAGAGTATGGAAAGTCTCTGGGACAGGAATCTATCCCCCCGGCATGTTCTGTTTATTGTGGTGACAAGGTTTAGGTCCCTAGACCATGTAGCTCGGAAGGATTAGGATTTCTTTAAGTGGAGCATGTCCAACAGCTCTGGGTTTGACATAGCTTTGTATGTTAGGCAGAGATCACCTCTGAGCAGGTGATATGCATTGGAGTAAATCTGGAGTTTTTTTGAGACGGTCTGCATAAGGCATCTGTTTGAGGCCAGTAATCCTCTTTGTGAGGTATTTCTGCGGCCTTTCCAGTTGTAGTAGATGTCATGGGCATTGTACTCTATAATGGGTCTAATGACTGATGAGTAGAGGGGAACAATGACCTTTTTTTTCTGGGTGAGAAACCTTTTCTGATGTGGTGTGCCACATAGAAGGATTTCTTGACTACTGTGGTGATGTGATTATCAAAGGAGAGACTACTGTCCACCTGTGTCCCAAGGTCTCTTATCACACTTTTGGTGTTAAGTATACTAGGTAGACATTCTGTTTTTACTGCAGCCAACTGTGTGTGTATGTGTGTGTGTGTGTGTGTGTGTGTGTGTGTGTGTGTGTGTATGTGTGTGTGTGTGTGTGTCTGTCTGTCTGTCTGTGTGAGCTGTTGCTTGACAATGCAGACAGCATTTTACATCACTGCTATCTTCTCCTCAACAGACACTTCTGATGTCATCAGCTAAAAACTATTGTCTGATACAATCCAAGTTAGACTTGAGTTGTGGTGCTTGCGTAAAGTACTGAGTTCCATAGTTTCTGTAATTTGAAAGATGAGGGTTATCTTCTCACTGTAGTCTAATGAGAGTGTCTGTGTGTGTGTGTGTGTGTGTGTGTGTGTGTGTGTGTGTGTGTGTGTGTGTGTGTGTGTGTGTGTGTGTATGTGTGCAGTTGCTTGTTAGTACAGAGAACATTTTACATCTGTATGTGGGACACTGTCATCTTCTCTTCAACAGACACTCCTGATGTCATCAGCTATATCATATTTTTCGATATGCAGTACTCCCACCAGGGAAGTGTCAGGCAGAAGTCACTTAACTGTGTACAATAAAGTTTACAGTGACATGGCTTTCAATTAACCACATACATCATAGCATGGTGGTACTGTGTGTAGATACTGTGGTATCTTGCTGAGAAAGCCCTGTGGTCTCTCCATCTGCTACATGTGTCTGGTAAGGTACATCTAAAAAAGAGAAGTATAGTCTACTAGTGCTGTAATGGAGTTTGACTACTGTGCTGTCATATACGCCTAAGATATCAATATGATGACATGACATAGGATGTTTGCAACATAGACATTCAATAGCAGTGTGAACAGTTGATGGTCAAAGTTCAGATTGCTATCTAAATGTATTCCCGGTGCTTGCATCACTGGGTTTCACATAGCAGGACTGTTGTCAATGCTGTAATTAACATGGAACTCCACTTTTCAGATGGACAACAAACATTGCAAACACACATCTCTGCATTTATTTTTAGATCTTATGCAATGGTGTTAGCTCCTCCTGTACTATGCTATCACAATTGGTGGCCTCAAATGATTGTACTCAATATGCAAGAATCAGCAAACCTGGTAAGGCAAAGGCCATATACTTTTGCCTGAACTGTTGGGAAATACAATTCAAACAGTGAAGGGCCAAACAGATTGCCTGGGTTTGCCAGTGGGGACAGATCTACTGGTACAGGTTGATTCACCAACTTCCTCATTATGTATTCTGTCAATGAACCAATTGTTTACCCATCAAATGATGTAAGATTTAATTCACAGCTTGTTTTTTTTTTTCCTCAATGATACTCACGTGTGTGTGATGGTGTCAAACCCCTAAGCCAGATGACAGTATGCAGTATGCACTGTCTTACCTTCATCCAGACCTATCACATGGAATTGATGTGATGTGACAACATCACAGATCACCTATGGTATGACCCAGCACATACAAGTTCCTGATATGGTTGAATACATATTTCAACACAACCTCCACACAGCTTATGATCCCATACAAGGGTGCACATCAATGTACATCCACTTGAGTTGGGGGGACAGCACCTGATGCATGCATATATAGAGACATTCTGTCTTTTCCATGACTGTGAGGTAGACCAACATGTCATCATGGGCCTCATCTACATGTACACTAGTAATGTTCCAGGTGTGTGCAACAGACCTGTGTGAGATGTTATTACTACATCAGGTCCATTATGTCTGATGTCCCCAAAGAGGTCATTGAGGGGATGCATGATAACAACAGTATCATTGTGTAGAACTTGAACAGGTCAAGGCATTTGACAAAAATACACACTGAGGTATTCAACCAACACTGTCATATGTGGCCATAAACAGCTATATCACCAAATGGGCAGACCAGTGTATGACATATGTGGCATCTTGCTATGTTGAAATGTGTGACATTACATATATCCCTGGTCCAGTGACCAGGTCAGTACATCACTGGTGTCTGCTAGGCCCTTTCCTGACCCTTAGCTCAGTGATGGACATCACAGATGACATACACTACAGCTTGTGTGCAATCATTGACTCCAGCTGTGATATTAGTGTAATACAGACAGTATCAACACATACCAGAGACTGCTGCCACAGCCATGACAACACCTGCATTCATGAGACACATGGAGGAATTTGTTGAATCAGGAAACAAACACACCACCCATATATAATGCACATCACACCCTATAATCAGACCTATAGGTATGTATATGTAACCTTTGTCCTAGGGTAGTGGGTAAGTGGTACATCCACCAGCATGTGGTCACAGTGCTGACTACTGCCTTGAATGTAACATGAGTACTAGATATGTGAAGGACATGCACATCAGAGACCATAATAACTTCATGGTTCCTAGACTTCATCACTACAACAACAGTGTACAATGCACCCTTCTTCATGTACATCCTTACACATCTTCCAGTGATGTGTAACTGAAGTGTACCACCTTTGTCACAGTGCACTGTCACACAGCTTATTGGCCATACCTAGTTATTCTTTCTAGGGAATGTACATGACTGTATGATGGTATGGAACAACAAGAGGATCATAGGTGTTTACTAGGCTAACGACCACAAGGCACTTTTTAAGCCTAGTCACACAGCCCAAATCTCAAGGTTCTGATACCCTTGATAAGTGTAAGAAGGGTCTTGGGAAATGAAACATTTACAAGCAGGAGCCTGGGAAATGAACCATTTACAGGTTGCCCATGTCCATTAGAGACATAAGTGCCAAACTAGGGATGAATTTCCTGTTCCTCATCCAATTTCCAAGTTGCACTTGAACTGGGTTAGGGAAGACCTCTGCTTCACATGGATGGGAAGCCTATTCAAGAGACAGGATAGTCTCTGGGATACATACCTGTCTCTCCAGCAGGTCCTATTTATATCACAGGCAGGGTTTATGTCCTTATCATAGGTAATTCTGGTACTGTTTGTTTTGAGGATATGCATGAGGTGCATCAGAGGGTGTGGTCTGACAATTCCCTGTATGCTAGGAATTGGTTTCCTCTCAAAAGCCTGTAGGAGACAGAATACACTGATAGCACCTTGAGGCGGTCTGCATAGAACATTTTACTTATGCTCTGTATTCTTTCAGTGAGAAATTTCTGTGGACATCTATAAAAGACATGGGAGCAAGCTGAAGGATGACTTTATGATTACCCATCCAGTGTTAGGTAGGGAATGTTTTCTGTCAGCTTTTATCTATAAGAGGCATAGATGGCAGCTAGGAGAAGATTGCAAGTACAGCCTTCACACCTCAATCAGGTATCCTGCTATTCTTGTTCTTTGTTGATTTAAAGCTCACAAAAGATGGATTTTTTCACAAATTCTGAATATATGCACAAACTGTGGATAGAGACACCTGTAATTCTTCTTCTGGCCTTTTTCGTTTCAACATTCAGAAAAAATGCTGGAAGATGATAGAGAAACCTTAATGTCTCAGATAACTCTGGTTGAAAATCACTGAGCTACAAGCATAAGAAGACATAATGCCTTTGGACAAACACTAGTTAGAGGAGGAAGTAAGGTGGCTGAGGATTTTGGTAAGGAGGTGTGTTAACTTGTGAAGATTCAAATGTGTTGACACTACAGGTTAATAGTTTAAATAGAGGAAAAGAACTTTAAAGAGAAATGTACTGTAAAATTAATCATATTAGGTGAGGGGGAAGAGAAAGAGTGCACGTGTAGTTGTAGACTGCTTATTTTCAAGTGAAAGGGTGAGTGCTTAGGGAGCGCTAGTCTCAAAAATGACCCAGAAACAGTTATTAGGCAAGTAGAAGAAAAAATAAATTACATTGATGGGATGTCTGTATTAAAACGATTGAAAACAGAAACAACCACAGATGAAGAAAACAACTGAAACATCGAAAAAATTTTTTTGTTTGTTTTTTGGCAACAGGATTGAGATATACTTTCTATATAACATGCATTGTGACTTAGGGACTTGTGGGAATAGAGATAGGTGTAGAGCCTGGAAGAGGATTATGGTCCTGGAAGCTGAGGTATTTCAGGACTATGATGCTAGAATGTGAAGCAATTCAAGTGAAGATGATAACTGGAGAGCTCCTCCTTCATCAGTCAGTTGCATGCAGACATAGAAAACAAGAACATGGGATGAAGCAGTGTGAGAAGACATCTGGGAGAAAGAGGAAATTTGGCAATAATGAAATGTTTGAAACAAAAAGAGGAGACACTGTGGGTGAAAAGAGAAAAACAGAGGTTAGAATATAACAGCTCAACAATCGAAGCTGATATTTACATTAGGCAAGAAGACCAGGCCAGGAGATAATAAAATATGCTAAAGTCAGAAATGAAGGGAGAGGATAATATCTACTTGACAGAGGGGACTAAATTGCAAGAAGAAAATAAGAAAAAGAGGAGTAGAGAGTATTATTAAATGTAGGAAGAAACAGCAGGAGAACCTTGGAGTAAGGATGGAGTTCTAGTCATTTAGACTGCTTAAAGAAAATGAGATAGATGGGAAGAGACATAGGTTTAGAAGAATTGCATATATAAAGAATAATCGAAGAATGTGGGTACAAGAGCTAGCAAATCCAGCCTAGGAAGGGATGTCACAATGATTGCAGATGAGGAGGGTATTGTTGAATCTGTCACAAGGAATATCAGGTTGGCAGACAATTCTGAATTGAGTATTCAAGGGCATTCTGAACTGTCTGAAGACTATGATGAGACTTTACAAACCAGGAAGAAATAAAGCACATTGAGGACTGCAAAGCATCATGTCATAATACATATAGGCACCAATGATTTATCAAGTAGAGTTGAAAGGAATGCAAGAAGTAGGACACCATAAATGAGCAGAACATACAAAGGAATGAGGTTGTCAGTAGTCTTTTTTTTTTTTTTGGAAAATGCTGTCTGTTCCAAGTACTGGTACATCAATGAAGGATATGATCTGGCATCATAAGGCATTGTTTTAAAAATTAACTGATGAGAAGAGATTTAGACTAGTGGCTGATGTGTGTAGGGAGTAGGATCATAGGATCATAGGAGCATAGGTGGTTACTAGGCTATTGGCTCTAGGGACTTTACAAGCCTAGTCAGGTTATACAATTGTTCCCTTATAGACCAAGAGATATAATCTATATTAGCATGTGTATCTATGATTGGCACCAACTGCTCCTATCCAAGAGGTGAACCCCCACTGTAAATTTATGTTTTCCCATCCAGTCGTCCAAGTCATGCTTAAATAAGGTCATTGAGGAGCTCTGTTTTATGTGAATTGGGACAGTTTGTTCCAGAGGAGTGGCAATGTTAATGTGCAGCATTTCCATTATGGCGGGGTCTGAGACTGGACTGCAAGCCAGGCACAAGTCACCTCCAAGCAGTCTATATGACACAGAGAACAGTAACAGTGCCATCAGTCTGTCCATGTAGGTCATGAGATGAAGGTCCAGATTTTTCTTGGTGAGAAACCTCTGTGGTCTCTCCAGCTACTGCAGGTGTCTGATGAGGTACATACAGAAGACAGCATTGTACTCTGTTACTGGTTCGATGAGGGATGAGTACAGGGGAGTTATAACCTCCTTTGCTTTGGATGCTATGTCCTTACTTATGAGATGTGGAACACAGAAGGCCTTTCTTATCACTGTGGACACATGATAACCAAAATTAAGGTTGCTATCAACCTGCATTCCCAAATCTCTCACTACTGTGTTTGAACGTAGGGGGGTATTAGTAATATTGTAATTTGCAGGGACTTCTCCTTTGCTGAAGGGGATGATAATGCATTTGTTTTTGTGTTAAGTTTAGGTCCATGGCTTTGGCACCGATCATTTGTCTGTGTGCACCCATTTTGTAGTATGTTGACACCACTGGAGGACTCAGTGATTGCAACCAGTTTGCAGTCATCAGTGAAACTGGTAATCCACAGGCCACTTATTTTCACCTGAACCTCTCAGAAATAGATTCCGAATAGTAGGTGGCCCAGCTCAGATCCTTGTGGAACACCACTGATAACAGGTCTGCTGGTAGAGGTGATATCCTTAACTTTAACTATATGTGTTCTGTCAGTGAGCCAGTTGGCTACCCATCTAATGATGTATGGATTAATCTCCAGCTGGGTGAGTTTCTCAATGATGCCTGGGGGATTGTGTCAAAGGCTTGACTAAGTTGAGATAGGCAGTATGTACAGTTTTGACTTCATCCAGTGCTTTTGTGACATTCTCAGAGTTCACTAGGTTTAACAGGTGTGTTCTGCCCTTAACAAAACCAAACTGGGTCAGGCCAAGAGTTTGAAAGTCTCATATATCCTTGTTGATAAGGTCTATAATGATTTCCTCCATGGCCTTACAGGTAGGCTGGTTAGACTATTTGAATGGCTCTTCACAGGTTCCGGTAATGACTGTGGAAAACCAGCATACTAACTTGGGTACCGGCCTTATTTTTGATGTGTTTATGAAAGAAAGGATGAAAAGAGTACCTGACCCCTTTACTTCAGTGGGACTTAAACTTAATGCAATTTCATCAGATATGCGACTGTATTTCTAAAACCGCTGTTTATGGTATGATCGAGAAGGTTTCCTTCTTTACTTTTGATCTACTTATGACAGGCATGATTGATAATAAGTTGTTTAAATATTTTGAAGTACAGCAACCACTCATACTGATCATTTATGGCCTACCCAAAGTACATAAAAATCTAACATTGCCGCCCAAGTGCCCTATAGTGTTTGGGAAAGTTTGGGCAACCGAGCCACTTTCTATCTATATCGAAAATAATTTACATTTTTTGCTAGACACTTGTGACACCGTCCCAAAAGACACTAGGATGTTTATGCAAAGATTATATGTGGCTACTTCTGATTTGAGTGCTGACTATCTTTTAGTGACTATGGATATAGAGTCACTCTTTACTGTGATCCCCAATATTTGGAGCATAGAAAATGTCAGGAAATGTATGCATGTCAATCACTGTTTTACTGAGGACAAGATCAATTTAATCTGTGCCCTTCTCGAATTGGTTTTAGAAGATAATGTCTTTTTGTTTGAAGATCAATTTTATGCACAAAAGGTTGGTGTGGTGATGGGCACAGCTTGTTCCAACAGCTATGCCAACCTTGTGTTGGTACATTGGAAGAAAGATGTTCTATTTCAAGTTGAGGGCTTCTCTGAACATATGGTATGTAAGATTTGTGGGCAATATTTTTTGTTGTGGAATGGGTCAGTTGAGAATCTCATGAAGTTTATAGAGTTTTTACATCAGTCTACAGATTTTTTAAGATTTACTTTTAAATATTCTTTTGATGAAATTGAATTCCTTTATGTTAAGGTGAACAAAATTGATTAAGCTAGCCTAGTAACTAGCATTTATAGGAAACCCACAAGAAAGAATAATCTGCTCCATAGAGATAGCATGCATCCTAGGCATGTTACCCAGAATGTTGTGTTAAGGGGCAGGTGTACAGGGTCATGAGACTCCACAATAACAATGAACATCTTGTCAAGGCCTTGGAGATAGAGGCTATAAGGAAAAGGATATTGACAGTTGTATTACTGATGCATATGAGACAGGGGGCAAATGTAGGCCATATTATGATGCTGCATCTAACACTGAAGCCATAGCTACAGAACAAAGGAAAGGATTGATTAGGTTTCCCCTCACATACTCTTCTGATGGTAGTAGTATATGTGACATTATTAAAAGGAACTGGGGCATTTTGGATACTGTAGATGAATTAAGAAATGCCATAGACACTGTTCCATATTTTTCTTTTAAAACTAACAAATCTTTAAAGAGGCATTTGTTCTATAATACTTCTACTTTTAACAAGGTTTTACAATTAGAGAGGCATGGCATTTTTAAATGCAGGAATTACACAGCCTGCAAGTTTATACACTCTAATCCTACTTACATAAACCATAACATGCACTTTAAAATAGATACAAACTTTTATGCTGATTGCAGGACTAAGAACATTGTTTATTTCAGTTACTGCACAGTTCATCATCCTTTTTATGTAGGCATGAGTAATAGACAACTCAAAGACAGGGTGTTGGAACATCAGAGAGACATTAGAAAGAGGAAAGACACTAATCCTCTTGCTAAGCATATTATGTGCCAGGACAGGAACATAATTTTAAATTTCTTGTGCTAGAGATTATTCCTGAGAGTCTAAGAGGGGGAGACCTTAGGAATCGCACAGAATCTGCAGAGCAAAACTTGATTCTGTTTCTTAATGCCGATAAGACACCATGTCTTAATGAAGTTGTCTCTCTTAAGCCTTTTTTAAAGCTAGACCTCTCAAACACTAGGTCTAGGACTGTGTTTTATATATATTTTTTATGCTTTCTATATGTATTATTTGCCTGTTTTCTAGTTGTGACTTTTTTCCTTTTAGATAATTGTTGCTTTGATTAGTGTCTTAATTAACTGGTTAACGTATGCTATTTAAGTGCTTTTGTTACTAGTTGAGAACAGTCTGATGAAGCCATGAGTGCACACATTGAAAGCGCTTACTCTCTTTTGTGTGCATTAAAGTTCTTTGTTTTACCTTCAGCTGTGTTAGTTTCGGTACTTTTTTTGTTTTTTAGTAGTTTTATATGTGCTGACAACCTGCTTGGTATATGGTTTTCTTGTTTTGTGAGAGAAAGAGAGAGAGAGAGAGAGAGAGAGAGAACATTGATTCCAGATTCATAAAATAGATAAATCTGTCACATATTGCATTTGTATGTTTTAGGAGTAAAAAGTTGGCAGTATACATGATGCAATTGCTATATTGCCTCAGGATGCCCATGTCAATCAGGTGGGCTGGAGAAATGGTGGTGCAGCTCTGGGGAAACAGTAGCACCTAGTAGCTGATTGTGTGTGGAATGAACAGGCCTTATTTCACCTACTTTATTCTTTTGTTCCTACCTTTAATACACAAAGGAGGCGTAGTACCCAGTATGTTTTGCTTAAAAAGTGATGTTGTCTAGGGGATAAGTGGTTACATGCTCACTAGGAGCGTTTGCTTGTTCAGGTAATATGTAACACAATGATTGTTATCACACAGATGCAGTTCTTCCTCAAATGTTAGTTGTCAGATGAGACTTTAACACTACTATAAGTAAGGGGTATATTAATTTACAACTACAGATAAAGATTTTCCCTTTTCCTGCATAGCAAATCCAGCATGGATGACCTTGATGTATACTGCATCGAAAACTTTGCAAACAGAGGTAACCTATGATAATGCTTAATTTAAATGTGCATTGTTGATTGTGTTATTCCTCCTGTTAACAGTGAACAATGTAAGAAATTCAGTTACTTCCTAAAATGGTGCAGGTTGATTAGGATTCAAAATAATTCCATTGAGAAACCAACCTGAGTTGATGTTCTGATGTGACCAAATCTCCTGAATTACTATGTTCTACACAGTTAACTCCTATGGTACTTCCTGGGCTATGAAGAATACCAACAAAAACTACCATCAAAAACAGTGAATTAAATTCATCACTGAATTTTCTATCTATCAGGAACTCCTTGGTACAAATTTATGAAGCTACAAATCAATGTAAAAACAAAAGACCTCACAAAGATAATTCAGATTCTGGTAGGCTACCACATTCTAGAGAAAAAGAACATAATCCTGGGAAACTTTTCCACAAAACAAAAATGTAAAAGGAGGAAAAGCATAGGTGGTAACACTGTAGCCCCATGCACAATCAAATTTATTAGACCTCTCAGAATCCCTGGTTGATTAAGCCAAGTAAACAGATAACCTTAAGTCTAGTGCACCACAAGTTCCATTTGTAACTGTCCCTATCCTACTGGTTATATCAGATAAGATTGCTCACCAGATTCTGATTGCCAGGGACTCAGTACATTATGTGATAAGAAACATGTTACCTAGGATAAATCATTTTAAAGTCAGAGTACCTTGCCTAAGGAGAACTAAAATGGCTGATGTTAAACATGGCATTTTCGACATCTATGCTCTATGACTTAGTTATTATTGTTGGTAGAACAAACAGTTTACTGGAACACAAGATTTGAAGATGTTAAGAACTACAGAGCATTCAGACAGTGCAAAGATAAGTGTCCCACTCTATGTTCTACAAAAAATGAGACCGTAATATAGTGTGGAATAAAGAGTGGGACACTTGTCTTTGCACTGTCTGGACTTTCTGTAGTTTTTGAAGTTTTTATTTACTGTCTTGTTTTGTTGGTTTGTGTTCTTTGTGATTCAAAGATGTTACATTGATGGCTTAAGAGCTTTCAAGTCATATTCTTAGATGTTATTCCTTTCACATCACTAATTATAATATGGAACTACCGTGTTCTTTGTATGATGAGCTTCATTGTTTATCACTATAGTCCTGGTTGTTATACATTACATTGTGGGAAGAATTGGTTGATAATGTTCACTTTTTTGGAAAGAATAGAGCTTTCTCTAGTAAGAGACTTCTTTGTACTGCCATTGTTAAATCTTAGGATGTTTTTAAGCTAAACCATTTCTAACTGAAATGTAGGTACTAAATTAATCAGACTTTAACTAAAGCCAGAAGTCGAAATAACAAAGTGGTGGTCAGAAGCCTAAATAACAAAGTGGCAGACCACTTTCAGCTAGTATCCAAAGAAAAGCTGGAAATTTTCTATTACTTGAGATGAGGCATAGTCTTACAAACCACCTATTAGCAGCAATACCAATTTTTCAAGGTTTTTATAACTACAGACCACATAAAATTGGTGTGTGGTGTGTAAAATGTATGTCAGACATGATATAGACAGTTCTTCTGTATAAATTATAGTGTAAAATATTTATCTGGTTAAGAAACCCTTTCTGTGTGTTCTGGCTCTACAGAAGTCCATCACTGAAGACTGAATTACTTCAAAATTTCAACTCAGGACTGCATATGCATATAGTTCATTCTATATTACAGCAGGTATCTTAAAATTACCAACCATTTCATGGGACTCATTTTTTCTGAGAAGGCTGAAAAGTAAATTTTAATAGATGACCCGAGTGACCAACATTATGTCTAGACTGTATGTTACCTGCCATTTTCTGGTTAGTGCAGATAACAGCTGTATTAATCTGACAGGACCCATCTTTCCCAAAGTGTATAAAGATTATTAGATTCATAAGGTGTTGCTTTCCAGGATAACCATAACTGCATGCTGTTAGATTTTGATGACTGGCAATAAGAGAAGAATTTCAAATTCTAAATGATCTACTAAGTTGGAAACACTCTTGCCAAAACTAGAAGCCCTCATTTCAGTATATGACCCTGCAAGGCAGATTGATAACAGGTATATAATAAATGCATTTTGGTTGAATAATATTATTAATAAACTTTGGTTTAAAAAGAAACAACCTGAATATTTTTAATAGGCACCCATAAGCTTAACAAAAGTCAGGTACAACTCTACCACTAAGGCACTAATAAAGAAAATATTCAAGGGCATCTTATCAAAAGGCCTTAGCTAGCTCTACTTGTAACAACAGAAATATTATTTTATCGAGCATATTAGAAAATTCTCAAAGCCAGATACTGGTAGTATAGCCCTGAAGAAATATAGTCAACATTTCAAGGATAACAACAGTATAGCAAAAAATATTTTCCAAAGTATTTTCCATTACTGTCACTAAAGTTTCAAATAACAGCACTGAACTGTCTTTTAGTAAGGCTCAGCCATGTCAATTGGTTCCTACAGACTGGATCCAGCAGTATCTGTGTTAAATTAAGTAGAATTCCGTGGCTATCTCAGATGGGCTTAATGGCTTCTTTATGCAAAATTAGGGATGTTGTCTCTAGGTACTAGGCTTACTTATTCTGACACAGTTTGAAATATGGGTAGGTCCTTGACCCCTTAATGGTTGCAGTAAAAACATTGATTCACAAGTGTGTTGATTCATCGTACCTCTGTTATAGGGAAACATTTTGTAAGACTGAGATTCTTAACCTCTCAAAAGAACGAGGGACTGATATTTTTCAAAAAGGATTCACCAAAAGGAGGTCATGCCTCTCAGATATGTTTGTTTCACTTCTACAGATAATCAATGTCCATGATATTGGTATAGTTTCCTTCTGTTTGTCCAAAGGAATGTATTATTAATCACTTACCCAGCTCTTTTAACACAAGGTGCAGTACTCGATTGTTTGAATTTAATAACTTTAAGCAAACAATGAAAAGATGTTAACCATCCTTGGTTGCTAAGGACGATTGGTAATGACCATTAAAACATACAAAATGTACTGGATACACTGTATATTTGAACCAGTATTAATTGCTAACAATTTAAGAGGAAACTAAATATTTATCTAAGCACATCTGCAACAAAAGATCTTTTGTTGTCCATACACACTAAACAGAATTATATATTGGCCTGCGCTCTACATGTTACAGACTTAGGACTGATTCTTGACACTAACTTAAACTTTGCTTCTAAAGTACATGAAATAGTTAGAAAGTGCTTCTGTTGCATACGAACAATACCATGGACTGTACCATGTCGACACATCTTGCTCTCCAGTCTTGGAGTACAGTGCGGCTTTCTGCTTGTATACTATTAAATACATTTGTAGGTTGGAGATAATTGACCAGCATTTCACAAAGAAGATTACTGGGCTAAAGCTCATTTTTTATATTGAAAGATTAAGAGAATTGAACCAAGCCAAGCATAGTGAGTTTTTTCTATGATTCCTGAGTGGAGAATGGTATCAAAAGCCTTGGCCAGATCAAGGTAGGCTTCATCCACAGCTCTGGTGACTGACTCAAAGAAGTCGACCAAGCTGAGCAAGTATAAAGTCATTGCTCTAGTGTGACAATGTAAGCACGGTCATGCTGCTTCGATGGTGTGACTGAAATGTAAGTTTTTGTTTGTCTGTTTGTTTGGTAGATGAGAAATAAAGGTGACTCTTAAATAAAGAAAAGTTAGTAGCCTAGCAGTCAGGGAGAAAGCTTGTGGCTGCATAGTAAATATTGACCACCATGTGCAGAAAGTAATGATAAACAACTGAAGGAACATGCAAGGTCATGTGACAGGAAAAACAAAACTGTTGCAATGGGAAATTTAATCTTGTATTCCTGAATCTAAATCTGTGAGAGACAGAATGAAATAGTGGAGGTACTACCCTGAGATGGTTTCATTTAGATAGTGCAAGAAGATAAAAGGTAAGTTACTGGACACAGTATATAGCAAGGAAGAGGTGAACTAAGGCAGAATACATGCATACATACATACATACATACATGCATAAATAAATAAAATCACTCCAGACCAGCAATGAAATATTCAATAGCCAGTTCAGCATAACTGAGGTAACCAACAAGCAAATCAAAAAGTAAACAAATAAGTAAATAAATAAATAAATACAGAAACAAACAAATAAATAAATAAATAGAAATCAAACTCTGTCAGACTACAGGAGGATAGACTGTGTTTAGCTGCTTGAATTACTCAAACCTAAAACTGGAAACAGGAAACAAGTACAGGTAACACAAAAACAGAAGTGTGTGGATAACGGTCAATAACTATGATCCTAACAGAACTTGAAGCCCTTATTCCACTATATGACCCTGCAAGACAGATTACTATCAGGCAATGACAACGGACTAGGAAAAATAAATAAGCTATAGAGAAAGCAAAGGCCAATACGGTTCAGCAAGGAACTTGAATAGGTAGTCCATGTGAATGAATAGGGCATTCCAAGAGAGACGAGCAGTACAACTAGAAGTATGGAGAAGCGAGAAAAAGACAACAAGGAAGGCACAGGTAAATCTAGAGAAAGGTTTAACAAAAAGAATAAAAAGTGGAAAGAAATGATTACTTGAACATATATGGAAGCCCATAGTCAACACCTGGTCCTTTGAATTCAGTAAACCTTTTGACTCAGTCTGACATAGGAAACTGAAAGAAAAACTGATGGACTTGAAGGAAGAGAGACGTATAAATATGTATGAGGGTGATGAGGAGTCAAAAAGCAAAGAGTAATAGCTAGAGGATCCTTTTCAAGGAAAGAAAAGTGGTTGGTGGGATTATGCAGCACTCAGTCCTGAAATCAGTGCCCTTTGGCAAATTGCAATCACATCTCATGAAGGGTGCTGAGAAAAGGATTAACCAGTGTGCAAATAACACTGTGTTAGAAGGCCAGAGCACACTGACAAGAAACATCTAAATGTTTGGTGAGGGAAGTATAAAGAACTACAGCTGTGCTCTAATAACCCAAAAGTGGAATACCAATAGTGTGACATTGCACTAAAATACACAAATCAGGAAAAATATGTTGATACGGTAGTGAGGGCAGAAGAGGACCACCATGTAAAAACTAAGGGAGCTATAACCATGGCTACATGAAAGATATTTCACTATATCCTTAGTGTAACTGACTCCAGTATAACAATTGTGTGCATTACCACTTAGTGCATCATCTGTCACATCAGTGAAAACACTGCTTTCAGCATTGGTCTACATATATTGATAATGATATTCTTCTTCTTCTTCTTCATTCGGCTGCTCTCGTTAGGGGTCACCACAGCAGATCAACTGTTTCCATTTCTTCCTGTCCTCTGCATCTTGCTCTGTCACACCAGCCACCTGCATGTCCTCTCTCACCACATCCATAAACCTTATCTTAGGCCTTCCTCTTTTACTGTTACCAGGCAGTTTCATCCTTAGCATATTTTTCCCAATATACTCTACATCCCTACTAAGCACATGTCCAAACCAACGTAATCTTGCCTCTCTGTCTTTGTCTCCAAACCTTCCAACCTGGGCTGACCCTCTAATATACTTATTCCTAATCCTGTCCATCCTCGTCACACCCAATGCAAATCTTAACATCTTCATCTCTGCCACATCAAGCTCTTGACTCCTGCCTTTTTGTCAATGCCACTGTCTCCAACCCATATAACATAGCTGGTCTCACTACCCTCCTGTAGACCTTCCCTTTCAGTCTTACTGGTACTCGTCTGTGATAAGGATATTAATCTAGTTAATACAATATAAATAAATGATGTTATGACAGTAAAAATAATGAGGATAAAATGGATAAAAAGAAAAGTTAAAGGAACTAAATCTGTACTTATTGAGCATAGATGAGACAGGAGTGACACTGTATAGGTATGAATGACACTCAGGGAACATTGAAACAATTAACAACTCAATAGGAAAGATGTTGGATAGTGGTAGGAGCATGCCTACCAGCCTCTGGGTACAAAGTTCAGCACAGACATTAGGAAATACTTTTTCAAGGTGAGAGTATCATAAAATGAAAGTAGGTTATCTGACCAGAAAGCAGATTATAGGACCATGGAAGTCTTGAAGAAGACCTGGGATGTGTTGTGGTATGACAGAAAAAGCATGAAAAAGACAACTGAAAAATACTAGCTACACAATCAAGCAGATATATAGATAGCTTCCTTGGAATTCAGAGATTTTATCTCTACCAATAATAATTGTTTAATGTGAGTTGATTACCTGCAATGAGAAAACCTCATTTGTGCTACATTACTTTATCTTTGAATCAGACTTTGTGCTGTCAGACTTGGCTATCCGTTTGTTCTCCCTATCAGTTCATGCAAAACATTGCCAAAGGTACAGATGTATACATACACACACACACACACACACACACACACACACACACACACACACACACACACGTACACATGCACACACGCACACACGCACACTCACTTAGCAGCGCCAGGCATATCTGTTCAGACATGGCTTTCATGTCTACTCACAAATGTAGAAATCCATACAGTGATACACTCCATACCCCAATGATGTTAAACATACCTGAACAACAAGTACTCTCACTGGAGAAAATGGGTCACCACTGTTTTTAAAGGCATTCACATTTTCCTCCAAGTGCAAATACTTACTAGGCTCACAGATACTGAATCATTCATATGAGCAAATCAGCAGCTATGAATATTTCTCATGCAAAGCACATGGCTGATTAACATTAGACATTTACCTACACTGCACCTTAACATGTAGCTTCACCTGTGAGACCATTCTCCATGATGAAACCCCTACAAGGGAAATACCTCAGTGGTAGAGAAATCTATGAATTGGAATGGTTTGACATGATGCAGAAACCTTCCAAGACATGGCTATTGCATCATGTTAAGCCTTTCTGAAACACTGAATGAGGGCTTGTGTTATTTTGCCATCATAGCCACGTAGTGCAATGTAATGTACTACTGTACAGTTATTGCATATAATGCAATATAATGTACTACTATACAGTTATTGCATATAGTGCATATAGTGCAATATAATGTACTACTATACAGTTATTGCATATAGTGCATATAGTGCAATGTAATATACTACTATACAGTTATTGTTATGGTCTGAAAGTACAAAAACATTGTGCAAGTCGTGTAGTTATTTGCAAAAACAGATGTTTTTTAGAATGCATCATATATTTAACATTAGTTGTACAAATGTTATTTTATACATACAGTGACCATTAAAACCATGGGCAAAAAATAAATTAATACATTGGTAACTGTAGCACCTGTAAAATAAGGACATTCATTTTCATGTCATTTCACTGTGAAATGTTGAGGCAAGCTATTACTGAATTGGCTAAGAAAAAGTCCAGCAGTCTGCTGTAGTCATTGAATTAATCTGAAATGATATTAAAGCCTTTCAGCAGTGTGTTGAAGTTTGAAATTCTGTTCCCAAAACAGAATGCCAAGTGAGTTAATTTAGGCTCCTGTAAAGTACAGGTTGGGTTTTTCATGCATACTGAGGAAATCATTATAAAAACCTCTTAAATACTGAAAATAGCCTCTGCCTGGGTACATCCAAAGTGAACTGTTTACTTTCTTTGCATCAACAGACAAAAAAGTCTAGTAATCCTAAAGTCATGAAGTTCAAACCCTCCCTATAAACCTGCTGTAAATACAGCCATGGCATTTCTCCAACGTAAGCATTTAGTTAATGAATGTGGGTGGGCTGCCAAATAATATTACTCGTCTTAAGTATGTTTTGAGGCTTAGCATCACATCATTTAGTACCTGCACACCTCTGCTACAGCCTCCCTCATTTAAGGTGGATTTATATGTATAGATTTTTTTGCTCAGCCTTTACTTGTTCTAATGCAATTGATTATAGATGAAGAATAACAAGTCCCGTGCAGCTACTACCAACAGAGAAGGTACAGCTGTAAGTAGATGCTTTGCAGTTTGATTAATGAGTTCTGTCCACAGTTACATTACAGGTCTGAATGAAAGTTTAAGTACCAGAGTGCACATACATCACTGAAAAAAAATGTAGTGAACCCGTTCTCTATTCCCCAGATGCCTGTGAGGGATCTTAGGAAAAATAAACATTGAAAAATCAATAGCTGTAAGTCTTCAAGGTGAGACTTTTTACCAGACCTGCATAATGACTTTTACTTTCTACTGCATATTGACTTTCTATATTATAATACAACAGATAAAAGGGAACAGTTCCTACTAGCAAGCCAAGATCAACAAATCAAACAATGGGCTCTGCAATTTACACAAGAAACTGTATATACATCCGTAACAGGTACTGCAGAACTGAATCAAATGTAAGCAATTATTTAGGCAATTTTGTTGAATTTTAAATTTGTTATTCTGTTTTCCTCATGGTTTAAAAAATTAAAGTGTTTTACTGTTTTTTGATCTCACAAGTATATTTTATCCATAGATAATTATAAATATAGTTATGCATTTCTTGAATAAATTTGGTTTAATAAAACACCCGACAAAATTACTAGATGTAATATTTTTATCTTTGAAAAGTATGGTGTAAGATGACATGAAGATGAACACCTGTAGCACACCTGACTAAGAAGAGTCAACCGAGATTTCAGTAAGTAGTAAGCAAGCTGGTTTGTCCTTAAAGCAAATTCATTAATACCTTAATTAATTGGTCATTGATGTAATGAAGCATACATTTATAAATGTCAAACTTGTATTTTTTATTTCCTTTTCATTAAGGTTTTCTGATAAGGTGATGAGACTAGCCAGCACTGCCATCATAGAGTGACCATAGACAGTTAAATGCAAGATAAATAAACTATAAACTCTATAGATACTGAACTTTCACCACAGAAAGTTATTTAAGAATGTGGATCTGTCTACTGATCAAGGATGGTTTGATCCAATCAAGGCACTATTCCAGGTAGTTCTTAAAACATAACTTACACTTTTGTTATGTGGTTACTTAACTAGGTGTTTAAATTATCTACAACTTTAATATTGTCACTGTTTGGACAGGAGCTGTACTTATGGCAGTTCCATGTGTTAAGAAAAATAAACAGTGCAGTATTCTCTGCAGTTTTATTATGTTTTTTGGAAACACTGTGTAACACATAACAAACCATCAAAATGTAACAAGATGCACCAGTGTAAGAAGCTGGAGACAATTATACGAATACTTAAAAAAAAGATGTTTCGGAGGATACAATAAACTTGGTGTAGACTTCGTTCAGAGCCTACAAGGAGTTTATGTGAAGCGCAATGATGCACACTGCGTGTCAATGCACAATTCATATTAATGAGGCACAGCACTCCTCAGCTAGTTTTCATGGCTAGCAACAGTGTTGCTGGCCATAAAACCTTGTAAGCAAACATGGATAGCAATTCAGTGTAAAGAAGAGCATCTACGGTGCGCAATTTGTGTGGACTGCCACAGTGATCACCGGGGCTTTACAAATAGGTGACATTCTGTTACTGCAACACATCTGAACAGAGTCCAACTTAACGAGAGGTAAAATAACCAGTAATAGAAACATATTTGACATAGATGTTACATAAGAATATATTAGAATGTAACACTCTCAACCTCTTAGAGTGAGAAATGTGAACAAAGCCACAAAAATGGGGGACAAAGGGACAGAAATAGGGACAGATTTTTAATATTGCACTTCCAAACATAGGAAGTTGATAGAATATATAGGTTGTACATTAGCATGAACTTTCTGAAGAGCATGAAGTTTGAAACTCAAATTCAGTCATCGGTTTCTGACTGCACATGCCAATAATTTGCCAGAAAAAAATGTTATGAGGAAAAGATCACACATTTGAGACAAAAACTGGACATTCTGCACAGATCAGGACAGTTGAGAGATATGTACTCAATGTATGTATAATTGAGTCACATCAGTCCAGAGATCATCTCAGTGATATAGCAGAAAAACATATTTGTTCAGGAAAACATCTGGACATCATGGGGGTATCTGGACAGTTGAGCAGTATAAATGTAAAGTACATGGTCCAAACACTGCAGAGAACTGTGTACCTACAGTGCAGAGTATTGTGATGTCTCATTCCTGGCATACTGTACTGAAGCTGTGCTATCATCTGTAACAGGACATGGGACTGCCATGTAAAATGATAACTTGAGGGAAGTGTGTGTATTGAATAGGGACACACAGATGAGATGTAAGAATGAACACAGGGAAAGCATACAGGTGAAATTCCTTCACGTACAGCAGAGGGCATGTCAATGGAAGATGGTTGTAGAAGCAACACCAAGCACATGTCTGTATGGTACATTACGGACTGTACTATGAAAATCTGTTGTCTGTGACTGTCACACAAGGTGACATAACAATGTGGAGGATGTGTGTGTGAGATAAGCATCCTTACATGAATAATGCAGAGGATATCTATCTGGGATCTGACAAACAATTGGGGTAGGGTGCATACTGGGAAGCTGTGCAAACTGTTATACCTGAATATGAGTGCACTCTCAGCAGAGGTCTCCAGCATGGTGGCCATGGCTAAAGGATCATGGCAAACATTACAAGAACCAACCACAATCATGGACAATATCAGAATAATACCACAACTAATCTCATGACTCTGACATAACATATGTGATGTGGAGTGATAACAGATGAGCCTGCAGACACACACACACACACACACACACACACACACACACACACACACACACACACACACACACACACACACACTCTTGAGAACTATTATGATACATCCACACTCTTTGAGGGTAACCACACACACTATCCTGGTACAATGGTATCTGCTGTAGGTGTTGGGAGGGACACTGTTATATCTGCATATGACAATATGGGCAATACAGGCTAGTTTTATTGTCTGCATAGCATATATCTATGGCACAATACACACTGTCCTGAATGATATACATGACATTAATGTTGTCAAACACCAATGTATGCAGTGTGTGCATAAGCTGAACAGGTAGCATATGTGCATGTGGTGTAAAAACTCTCTAAGGCCAAGAACACTGCATCAGTGGGGCCAGATAATATCAAGGATGCCTACAAAATAGCATAAGACATGACCTATCAGGCTCTCTGGAATTGCTATTTAACTGTAGCATCCAAACATGCATCCTGCCTCATGAATGGAGAACAGCAACAGTCATACCTCTATATAAATGTGGGCCATAAGTCTCACTGGTCTTATATATATATATATATATATATATATATATATATATATATATATATATATATATATATATATATGTATATTATATATATATATATATATATATATATATATATATATATATATATATATATATATATATATATATATATAGATATCACTGAAATAAAGTATCATGGAAATGATCAATAGTGATATAGTAAATCTCCAGACACTGGACCAAACCCAGTTTAGTTTTGTCAAGGGCAAGGCATGCCTACTCAATCTGGTGAACTTCTTTGAGAAGGTCATCAAAGTGAAGGATGAGGGCAAAATGGTTTACACAGCCTACATTGACATGGCAAAGGCATTTGACACAATACCCCACTCAGGTATTGCTGACAAACTCAAGAGGTTGGGTACAACTGGCTCACAGACAGGACCCAGGAAGTTAGAAGTGGGGAGTCCACCTCTGCAAACAGGCCAGTTGCAAGTTGAGTCCCTCAAGGATTGGTTCTTGAACCGCTCCTTTTTGGCATTTACTTCTCTGAAGTCAAGGCCAATGTCCATGGTCTTTGACTGACTAAATTTGCAGATGATTGCAAATTAGGATCTGTCATTGAATCCCACACTGACACAAATGTCCTCCAGGAAGGGCTGACACAGACAAGTAATGGATGTCAGAGCCATAGACTAAAACTAAATGTCAAGCAATGCATAATAGTATCCTTGGGAAGTCATCCACCCCTGTTAAGTACCTTAATGACAACACACCCCTTAGAGTTGACCCAGTAGTCAGGGTCTTAGGAACACACGTAGACAGTAATGTAGCCTTTGATTATCAAATGTCTACAGCAGTGAGGAAACCATTGTATCTCCCCCAACTTATAAACAAAGGTATGACATCTACATCCAAGAAAGTCATTGTTCCACTGTATTCAGGCATTCATCATACCTATCATTGAGTACAATGCCCCCTTTGGTATGTACCTAACCAGGCATGTCCAACAACTGGAATGTCCACAGAGGTTCCTCACTAAAAGAATACAGGGCATAAGTAAAATGTCCTATGCAGACTGCCTCAAGGCTCTATCCCTGTATTCTGTCTCCTGCAGGCTGTTGAGGGGAGATCTATGCCTGGCATATAGGGCATTGTCAGACCCCACTCTGATGGACCTCCTGCATATCCACAAAATAAACAGCACCAGAATTACCCATTCTAAGGACTTAAACCTTGCCCATGATATAAATAGGACCTGATGGAGAGATAGGTATGTATTGCAGAGAGTACCCCATCTATGGAACAGGGTCCCCATCCATGTGAAGCAGAGTTCCTCCCTAATGCAATTCAGCTGCAACTTGGACAATTGGATGGGGAACAGGAAATTCATCCCTGGTTTGGCACCTATTTCTCCAGTGGACACAGGCAAACTGTAAATGGTTCATCTCCCAGGCCCCTGTTTGTAAATGTTTCATTTCCCAAGCCCCTGCTTACACTTATCAAGGGTATCTGAACTTGTCAGAGATTTGGATTGCATGGCTAGGCCAAAAATGGCCCTTGTGATCGTTAGCCTAGAAAACACCTATGGCCCTATGAACCTATTGGCATTCTGCACCATCAGACAGTCATGTATATTCCCCAGAAAGAATACCTAGGTATGGACAATAAGCTGTGTGACAGTGCACTGTGACAAAGGTAGTGCACTTCAGTTACACATCACTGGAAGATGTGTAGCGATGTACATGAAGAAGGGTGCATTGTACACAGTTATTGATGTGATGAAGGCTTGGAACCATGAAGTTATTATGGCCTCTGATGTGCAAGTCCTTCACATACCCAGTACTCATGTTACATTAAAGGGAGTAGTCAGCACTGTGACCACATGCTGGTGGATGTACCACTTAGCTTCTACCCCAAGACACAGGTCACATACTCATTGATCTGATTATAGGGTGTGATGTCCACATTTTACTTATGTGGTGTGTCTGCTTCCTGATTCAACGATTACCTCCATGTCTCTTGTCAATGCAGGTGTTGTTATCACTGTGGCAGTAGTCTCTGGTATGTGATGATATTGTGTGTATTATACGAATATCACAGCTGAAGTCAATGACTGGCCACAAGCTGTAGTCCTTCAGACAGCTGTTTGGACACAGCATGGGCATGCCATCTGTGATGTTCATTACTTAACTAATGTGTAGGAAAGGGTCTATCAGACACCCCTGATGTACCGACCTGATCACTTGACCTGAGGTATATGTCACGTCACACATTTCAACATAGTGAGAAGCCACCTGTGTAATACTCTGGTCTACCCATTTGGTGATATGGCTGTTCATGGTCACATGTGACAGTGTTGGTTGAATACCTCAGTGTGGATTTTTGTCAAATGCCTTGACCTGTTCAAGTTCCACAAGATGATACTGTTGACATCTTGCATGCCCTCTTTGAGTACATCAATCAGATGTAATGGACCTGATGTAGCAGTAACAACCGGTGTTGGGGGCAGCACCTGACAGATGCATGTATAGAGACATCCTGAATGTCCTAGACTGTGAAATAGACCAGCATGTCATCATGGACCTCTTCTACATGTACATTAGTAATTTACAGGTGTGTGCAACAGACCTGTGTGAGTTGTTACTGCTACATCCAAATGTACAAAATTGTACAGAAGAAGAGACTTTTTAAATGGGGTAGCAGTTTATCAGTAGAGAAAGCTATGATTTAAGATTCAACTACAAAATACTATGAAAAAAATGAATACTTTAATTGTGCTAAATGACTGTTTATAGTTCTAGCTGAGACTAAATAGTGTAGCTAAACTATGGAACATAGTTCTAAATAAAATTTAAAGAAGTCTTCCAGATTGTTAATCTCAATTAGTAGAATGTAAGCAGGAGTAAAATTAGGGGAGAGGAGCTTAAGTAGATTATTAATGAAGCAGTATTTAAGCAGATTGACTATGTCAAAAGGAGAATAGTTATTGTGGGAGATAACAGGTTAAACACTAATTAACTATTTTTGTCTAATAGTGATTTCATTTCTAACTAACAAAACTTATGATTGGATAATAAAACTTTTAACCTGCATATTTAATAGTCTAATGTTGCTTTCTATTTTTTAGTAATAATTCCTCAGTGAGTAAATTACACCTTGCCCACAGTTTTCATACTGAGTCCCTTTACATATGACTTATCATGTTTTTGATACCGTCTCCCACCAGAAACTTTTATATTAACTCTCATCCTTAGGACTCTCCATCTCTTCATTGCAGTGGTTCCATAGCTACCTCTCAAACAGAGCACAAGCAGTGAAATGGAGAAATGATTTATCCACCTTCTTGACACTAACTATTGAAGCCCAATAAGGACCCATACTAGGCCCCATTCTTTTAAACATATTCATCAATGACCTCTAGAATGTAACAAAAAATGCTGTTCTAGTTCAATACACTGATTACTTGTGCCTAAACTGCTCGGCCCAAACTCTCTCTAAACTCCAAGACCTTAAACAAAACGTGTCCTTATTGATTAAAATGTGGCAAAA
Source organism: Protopterus annectens (assembly GCF_019279795.1). NCBI lineage: Eukaryota > Metazoa > Chordata > Ceratodontiformes > Protopteridae > Protopterus > Protopterus annectens. The sequence goes on from NC_056725.1 coordinate 1,463,837,182, forward strand.
TAATTCACAACTACTTGTAATATGTAAAAAATGCTCTTTACCCCAAAACACATCTCTACCAAATAACTCTATTCACTAGCCAGCAATACCATAATAGAACAAGTAAATCACACAAAATTACTGTGGGTTATCATAGATAACCACTTGGAATTTGGCCACCATGTATCACACATGGTTAAAAAACTCATCAAAACTAGATACACTATACAGAGTAAAATGTACCTCACTGACCTGGCTAGAAGACTTATGCCCTCCATTTTCTTACTGACACCTCTCCTTCATGGTGTCCCACTCTTTACTAAGCTTCAAGTCTTACAACTACCCAGAGCTGTGCAATGTTATAATAAGGTAAGCATATCTGCTGTAAATTATAACAACAGCATGCACCACTGCCTAGCCTTCAGTGAATTAAACTGGTTAGAACTCACATCACCCATCTCTTTCTTAACTAACTACAATATGCAGACTTCTCCTTAAGCCATGAAATTGCTGAGTCCTTAACAACCTGATATGACACTGCTCTCCAAAAAGAATTTTATACTCCAGAGAAAAAATCACCAATCACTGCAATCAAATGATCTGGTACTGCAGGTGACGTTATATTTAAATAGTGTAGCTAAACTATGGAACCATATACCACTTTCACTGAAATCCATTCAGAATATAAACTCATTTAAAACACAACTAAAAAGTCACGTATCAAATCAATGAATCTTTTTCAGTATATCTCAAAAGACAAATGCCACTGTGATCTGCAGCAGGCTATCCCATCAAACTATTTTATTCCTCAGAATCCTATGCTCCACAACCAGTCTTTTACTAATATATGAACAGCTTTACTAGTATCTTACAGTCATATACATAGATTTGCATTGCTGGTCATCGCCCATCCTCTATACTAACTTGTTTTTCGGCTTTTCCCGGTTAGGGGTCACCACAGCGGAACTCCGGTCCGCTAATGATTGGTAGTATATTTTTACGTGCTGGCTTGCTGGGCCTAATGCACAACCTTCGACAAAGGAATGCTCATTCACGCATGTCACCACACAGAAGACGCTCTAACTGAGAATCGAACGGGCAACGTCTAACTGTGAGGCGACAATGCTACCGCAGCACCACCACTGCAGTATCACCCAACCTCTATACTAGTAATATAAACTTGTTACCCAATTATTTTTGGCTTTGTCCAGAATTCTTGTGCTAAGAGATGGAGATGTTTGTGAAATGTCCCTGTTTGACCCTATCCATGTAACAGAGAAGGGGAAAACTGTGAAAATATAACAAAAGGGGCCTCTATATAACATGACAAGTTGAGAAGCGTGAAAACATAAAAAGACTTCTTTGGGATAGGCAAACCAGATTGATATATAGGTCTATACTTCTAGATATCATTTATTAAAATATATCATTATTCACTGACTGCATCCCCCAATAATTTGCTAGAAAATCACAAATTTTATGAAAAGCAATACCTCTCAACTTCTTCGTGCACAAAGTCAAAAGCAATGGGTGGGGCAAAGTCCCTAAATTAGTGGTAATTTATAAATATTTCTGTAATTCGCATATACCCTTAATAGAACAACAGCTTTTGCATCAACATGCATTCTCTGAACAATAAGAATTTAAAAACTGTAATGTTTGGCATGAGTGATTGCAATCCTTCATAATGTACCAGAAAATCAGAAAAATGATAAGACAAATATATGAGGCAAAATAAAGCATGTTCTAAAAATCAGGGACAGTTGTGAGATATGCAAAGAGCAAGGAAAAATTAGGCAGTGTCAGGGACAATTTCAAAGCATCTTAACGGGTTGAATATCTGGTTGATTAACTGCCACAATTATTAAAAAAAAAATCTTAATGTGCTTCATACCGAACCCATCCACAGCATTCTATAGTAGATCATCATCATGCTGTCAACAGACTCTCAACACTGCTGCTTTTGGTATCACTGTGGCCATTACCTCTAGTATTCAAAGGTTCCAGGCTTTTAGCTTGTTCCCACCCACAGCAATCTAGACACTGATATGCAGCACCAATCAAACCCCTCCACATACAAACTCTTATATAGCAGCTCCATGGTATCATAGAGATGAATAATAGAGAGATCTCCTTGAAGAAGGGGATCACTGCAGGAGCACATTGAAGAACCACACTGGCAGTGATTTCCTGTAATTACTGAACTGTGCACATAAATCACTTCTCCACAGACATTCAGATCAGTCAACACCTCTGTGTACAATATTCCATTCATATAACACTTCAAATAAACTTTAGTTAACAAAATATCAGTTCAGAATATAGCAGCAAATGACTGTTCAACATTTTGCACTGTGCCTACACACACACACATATATATATATATATATATATATATATATATATATATATACATACATACACACATAGTGTGTGTGTGTGTGTGTGTGTGTGTGTGTGTGTGTGTGTGTGTGTGTGTGTGTGTGTGTGTGTGTGTGTGTGTGTGTGTGTGTAGAATTAATGGATGTTGTTCTACATTGCATAATGCTATGGTACCTGATGAACTAAGGCCCTCACAGACTAGTGGTGTTAATTATTTATCTGCTTCTGATGTTTCATCTGTACCCTTGAACTTGTCTTTGAGTCAGGCTCCAAGTCTGAATAATACTTCCAATGTGCATGTTATGGCTGAGACGCAACCTGTTCAGATACAACAAACGTTTGCTAATGTGACTATTCCATCTCTGGCTAGTTGCTTAAATGAGTCTGTTGAATTGTTTCCTGCAATTGGTCCTAATAATGCTGCTGATGTGATTATAAATGCAAGAATTGAGATTGTGAACAATTTAAAAACTTTTGATATTAAGTTATTTAAATTCAAAAAATTACAGCTTGAGGTCCTTTATCTACAAGAATGTGTGAATATGTGCGCCAAATACCTAAGGGCCTGCACCAATGGAGATTCCCTTCTGGGTTGGTCAAGGACTCTCCCTTTCATTGGGAACCTTTACAGTTGTTTGATACCCAGGGATGTGATTTTTTGAAAATCCTTATTGAACAGTACAATAGTGACATGGGGATCCTTAAAACTGAGCTTACCAACTTAGAAGCTGCTATTACTAGTGATGCGGATTTTCCGCATTATAAATTTGACTATTGCCAGATTTATAATAGCATTACTGCTTCACTAAACAAGATGAAAGACGTTAAAAATAAAAAAACTTGAGAGAGATTGCAAGGACTATGCCAACAGTACTGCATATCCGGCTCCTCCAGTCATTTCAAATAATGTATTAAACATTAATGATGTATCACCTGATTCTAACAGTGAAGTTGTTGTTATTTCCTCTGTTTCCACCTACTCGGAGGTGGTGAGGAACACCCAGTTAAATATGGTAGAAGCACTTTGGCATAGTGAATGCCTTAGAGACCAAGCCTCTGATAGTCACCAATTGCAATGCCAGGATCACAATTGAAGGGTGGCCACTGCAACCAGCGATGTCAGAAGAAGATGAACAAACAGAAGAGATGATGGGGGTTGATTGTTCTCTTTCCGCTATCACTGATGGAAACAAAGTTAAGGATTTGAATGTCCATGTCTTATTTAATACATCTTGTGACTTTTGGATTTATAATTATTAGATTTTGAGGTTCCCTCTGAACTTATTGAACTGTTGTCAAGAGGTTTAATCTTTGTTCCTTCTAAATGGGGGGGTTTGGCTGCCACACTACTGGACTTGAAGGTATTTATTCGAAAATTGAACTTAAAACTGCTATTTAATGATACAAATTACATAAATAGTGACTTCAGGGTTTCCAGTGTTTTTAATCCACAATTAATTAATACTATTTCATTATTTCAGAAGGTTTGTGAATTAGATATTAGAGCTGGTTTGAATCAGACAAGAAATAACAGTTTTAAGTACAACATCAATAAGGATGAAGGAAACCTTTTGAATTTGTTGAAGAATTGTAAAATTAAGGTTTTAAAACCCGATAAGGGTGGTGGACTGATTTTTATGAATGACACTGATTATATTGAATGAATGTTGTGTATTTTAAATACTGATGCTTATTCCATTGCTTCCTTGAATGAATTTAACGGTGCATGCCAGCGTATTAGGTCTAACATTAATTACCTTTTTATTGACTCCTGTATTGACATTGACAATTTTAACTATCTTAACATCTCAGCTCCCCTTACTCCTGTCATGTCTGGTCTGCCTAAAATCCACAAAAGTGTTAATAACTCTCCTTTCTGCCCCATAGTAAATGGCAGAAATTGCATTACCTATGGGTGCATGAAATATGTGGATTATACGCTTAAGAAATATTTAGCAGATGAAAATCAAATTTGTTGTGACTCGTGGGACTTTCTTGAGTAATGTTAATTCTTTAACATTTGATGCCAACTTTAATTTTCTTACCATAGATGTTAAAGATTTGTACACAATGATCCCACAGGAGTTAGGTCTAGAATGAGTATGAGATTTCTTAAGCAGTAAGAAAGCCCCGGGTGAGGAAATTGATGTGACTGAGTACTCCAGATTGGTTTGTCTAATAATTATATATTGTTTAATGACAATTATTATTTAAAAAAGACCAGGGTAGCAATGGGGTCACCATGTGGAGGGAGCTTTGTGAATTGTGCCATGGCACAATGGGAAAGATGTTTCCTTTTTAATAACATAGTTTTTAGGGAAAAGTTCACTGGCATATACATTTGTTGGATGATATTTGTATCATCCTTAAGGGTAATTTTGATGATGCCACTACCTTTGTTGATTTAATATCAAATTCTATGATTTTTTTTTTAATTCACTTTTGAGTTTCATTCTGAATATGTTGCTTATCTTGATGTTTTGCTTAGAAAAGATAGATCTAGCACTAGTTATGTAGCAAAGATCTTTAGGAAATCTACGTATCTGAATTTTTTTTATACTATGAAAGCTCTCACCCACTATATCAGAAAAAAACAGTGGTGGAAGGGCAAATAGTAAGAGCTGCAAGAATGACCACTTTAGCTTTGACTTTATGAATGAATGTGAACTTTTGAAAACTATGTTTCTACCTAGAAGTTACCCTCTTGGTTTCTTAGAGCTTATATTTGAAGAGGTTGTAACCAAATGAAATAATGGGTGGCTTTTCCCTATTTTGAAGGAAATGAATTATACAATAATTGATGAGTTGGCCCTCAATCGTAACAACAGGAACATTAACCATATTGGTGAGCCTAATAGTGATTTTGCTTTGAAGTTTATTACCAAATTGACTTTAGATGCTGGATTATTGAGAAGTATTTTGGTTAAAAATTGGGCTATTTTATCTGAAGATCATTCAATTAGAAGATACAACACAGGAACGGTAAACAGAAAAAAGTCTGAATTCTGTTTTAATGAAGCGCTTTTTGTTTGCTTCCAAAGCAAACTTCTTCAGATTACAAATACACCTTGCAAAACACATTTAAATAAGGACAGGTGATACATTTTACCTATCACAACAAACCTTTGCAACATATAGTCCTTAAAGAAACACTCTCCCATTAAAAACTACTGCTAATTACTCCAAAATCAATGAGAAGCAGTAGTAGACAACTAGACAATATTAACTTACATAAACACTCCAAATTATATATATATATATATATATATATATATATATATATATATATATATATAAAATAAAAGACATTTTCATCTTTGTAAACTTTTCAATTTCAAAATACATCTGATAGAGCAAGCTTCATTTATACCAGGATAGTTGTAAGCATTCAATTTAATTTGCCACAACAATTCTAATTCTTCTAAATGTAGGGGTAAAGGTCCTCCTCTAATATCTAAAACTACCTGGTCTATAGCCATAAATTTAAATTTATGGTCTTTGTACAACTGTATGTGTTTTGCTAGTGTGTTATCAGTTTTTCCTTTAGATATTGCATATTGGTGTTCGTAGACTCTGTCTCTGAGTCTACGTTCCGTTTTTCCAATATAGAATGCGGAACAGCATTGGCATCTAGCTAAATACACCACATTTATAGAATTACAGTTGAACCTCTGTTTTAATTTGAATTGTGTGTTATTAATACTAAAATTATTGGTAACATCGATAAATTTACAAAAATTACAGGATTCACATTTGCCCATATCTGTTATTTTAGGAATAATTCTATGCTGTTGTTCCAACAAGTTCTTTAAATTTTTGCCTCTTCTAAATACCACTTTGGGACAGTCTCCCAACTTTTTAAATAATAATGGGTTCATTCTAAAAAGTTCCCAGTTCTTCTGAATAATCCTCAGAATAATTTGGCTATCCACCGTAAACATAGTGGTAAAACTTAGGTGGAAATCTATTTTACTTATTGTCTCCTCACTGTTAATGCTACCTGTATCTACTAAATTACTTACATTACCACTGACAGTTTGAATATTAACTGACTGTTTAACACTAAGTATAGGATTATATATCTTATTAGATCTCTTGAATTTTCCTTCTTCTATTAATGAATCCAATAAAAATTTCAGGATAGTTACGCCTCAGAAACATTTTTTTTCAGAAAACAGCATTCATCTAAAAATTCATTATCCTGGCTCACTATACGTGCAGCCCTCACAAGTTGGCCTTTAACCACCGACCGCTTCTTGCGGTGAGCATGGCAACTTGAGAAATGCAGGAAGGCATTAGAATATGTGATCTTCCTGTAGATCTTATCTTGGAAAATGTAAACAATTTTATTGTTTATTACACACAATACCTGGATGACATCTTTATTTTATTTAAAGGTGATCTTGAAGCTAGTAATAAATTATTGGATTATTTCAATAAGTCTACCCAGTTTTTACAATTTACATCAACGTTTAACACTGAGGAGATAGCATATTTAGATATTTGGTTCTCAAAGAATAAGGCATACAAATGCTTTGAGGCTAAGATCTTTTTTTTAGAAGACGTGAACTGTACTGGCAGCTTAAATTAAATGCGTGTGCATATCCAGGTCTTAATGATCAAACGCCTTTCCTGTAAATAGTCTAGTCCAGGTACAGATTTGCTGTATCCAGGACTCTTTGTAAGCTTCTGAGCAGCCAAACCTTTCTGTGTTGGAGGGAATCCTTCTAGCTTATCTACCACAAGACGAGTGGTTCCTGGCCCAGAAATTGTAGCTATTGGCCGTTTGGCCAGTTTTTTCCATCTCTTTCAACTTTCTGGTTTAAAAGCCACACTTGTGCTTGTTTTCCACCTTTCCTGTTACTAGCCTCGTCCAGATACATTGCTGCTGTATCCAGGACTGTTGGTAAACTTCTGAGCCCTGCAAGCCTTTCTGTGTTGGAGGAAAGCCTTCTAGCTTATCAGTGGGAGTGGTAAGCACTAGGTAGGCTGTCTACCACGAGAGGAGTGGTTATTGGCCCAGAAATTGTAGTTTATTGACCATTTGGACAGTTTGTCCGTCTCTTTCAACTTTCTGGTTTAAAAGACCACATCTGCTCTTGTTTCCCATCTTTCCTGTAACTAACCTACTGGGTAGCACTAGAAAGCCTTAAACTGATACAAACCTTCTAGCTTAGAAGAGAGACTTTGGAGTGATTAAGTATCAGTTTTCGGTACTTTCTTGTTGTACTTAACTGTTTTCTGCCTAAATGCAGATTTTCCAGCATTTATTGTGATTTAAAAGCTTGTTTTTTTTTTTACATATTGTACTTATTTGACTGCCTGTACTTCTAAAAAGTCATGTTTTGTTTAAATAATTTGTTTAACTGTTGTATTCTGCACACTAAAGTGTGATAGCCTTTTCTGATCGTTTGTAGTCGTTTAAAGCTGTTTTAAGTGTATTTGTTTACTGTTTTTGCCTTATCTTTTCAAAAAACAAAAAAAAAAAAAAGATTCCTTGTTTCCCACCTTTCTAAGCTAGTATAGTCCAGTTTTCAGGCTAGTGTTGAATTCAGGGCTATGATACTAGTTTCTGAGTTGCCCAAACCTTACTTGGATAGAAGGAAGTTTCTCTGTCACCTGTGAGAGAGGGGAGCTTTGAGCAGCCTATCTGTCCCTGGAGGAGTGGTTCCAGTCCAGAAGTTAGTAGTTTATTGGCCATTTTGGGCTAATTTCTATCTCTTTCATTTCCCTACCATAAAAACCGTGTTTGCATGGTTTTGCACACTAGGCAGTACCGGTTAGCTACGGTTAAATTATTCCCGGCTCCACTAAGTCTCCTCTTCAGTTTTTCCCTTGAAACTAGTCTAACTCTCAACCTAAGCACTCAGAAAGCATCCTACAGCCCATCACTTGCTCAGACCTAATAGCAAACACTAATATACCCTGACACTTGATTGCCCAGCAAGGCAAGGCTCTTTATTCACCCCTCACCAACCAAGCAGCTAAGCAGCTCACCCTACTATTCAGACATGACCAAAGGGCAATTTCAGGTGTATGCTCCAGACCAGCTGGTGAATCTGGGTATCCTGAGGCAATGTTACAACTACCTCATGTACACAGACAACCCACTGCTTCTAACACAAAACACTAACATATGCGAGCGATGCAATTATACAGCCAAACTGGAGGCTAAGCTGTCTCCGCAGAGAGTCAAGAGGAGAAGGATAACACTTGCACCACACCTCCAGCCACACATAGACCTACTAAAAGAGCATTGGCAAAAAATACACATAAATACACAAAATCATACTTGGAGGCTCTAAATAAAAACCTGCAAAAGCATCAGAGACCTCCAAAGCGGACACCAAACAAACTGCACCTCCCTTCACAAACCAGACAACACATAAAACACAAAATCAGTGTGCAACACAATCACAGCCCTTAAGGTGAAATAACATACCTAACACACTAGTAATAGGTGACTCTATAGTCAGGCACACTGACGTCCCACTCATTAGGCTGGGCAAGCAGAAGGTCACTGTTATTTGCCTGTTGGAAGCCAGAATCCACCACATAACACAAACACTCAGATCACTCCAGAACAAGTACAAATATGACTCTGTCATTCTTCATGTTGGTGTGAATGACCTGAAATGTACCTCCTTGGACTACATGAAAAGAGACATGGAAGAACTCTCTGATCATGTAGTCCAGGCTGGTATGACCCTGACCCTGAGTAGTATCCTGCCCTCACTAAGAATGATACCTCAGTATAAAGGAAAAATGATCAATTTCAACAATTGGCTAAGCTTCTGGTGTCATTCAAAGGGGATCCAGTGTCTGTCAGCCTGGGACGACATGCTCGACAAGTCACATTGTTTCCCAAGAGACGGCTTGCACCAGTCCCCCCTTGGCTTTCGAATACGGGCCAAGGCTCTTGCTTCCCCCATAGTGCCTTTTTTAGGCAAGGCTCAAAAGTCAAACCCACCTCTGTAAACTGCACAATTAACAAAAAACTGAGGGTAATGCTACTCAATGCCAGGAGTTTAAATCTCAAAATGCATGTGTTCAAAGCACTCCTCAGTATGGAGAACGTCGACATCTGTGAAGTAACTGAAACCTGGTTCAAGGCTCCAGAGAGCACCCCAGCACTACTGGGCTACAACTCATACCACACATTTTGGCCACAGAACACAAAAGGAGGGGGTGTATCCATATTCATCAAGGATACCTACACCTCCAGGTTAGTGGCACAGCATGATACCTCTAAGATTATCCATGTGCAACTAACATCGGGCAAATCTGCAATGCAAATCGTGGCCTGGTACAGATCACCCTCCATGACCCAGGACGACCACTCCACCTTTCTGGAGTCACTGGAAAAGATGAAGGTCCTACCGAACACCCTGATATTGGGTGATTTCAATTACCCTACCATTAACTGGAAAAACTACTCGAGTACAAACTCCCAGGCCCAGCACTTCCTGGAATTCATCAATTCAAATGCCCTGGATCAGCTGGTAAACTCCCCTACCAGAGGTGAAAACATATTGGACCTGGTCATCACCAACATGTGCGACAGGTGTTCCACACCAGAGGTCAACCCGTCACTGGTTAGATCAGACCATAAACTAATCACTCTGGAAGTCCACACCCCACCACCACCCCCAACTAAGGAAACTACAGTAAAAAACTTTTCTAAAGCAAACTTCACCTTACTTAAGACAGAGGTGGTACGTTTCACAGCCCCCAAGCTAAAGGATAACGCTGCCCAAGATGCAGAAAATTTTACAAATGCACTCTATGAGCACCTACAAGGATGCATGGATCATGACAACCCTAGCAAAATCAAGACTCACTCCTCTAAGAGAAGGAAACCAGTTTGGTGGACCCCTGCCATAAACAGGCTATACAATAGAAGGAGGAAACTAGTTCAGAAAAAAAGAAAATCCCAAGAAGGAAAGACATCCCTGATCAGTATCAGTAAGAAACTAAGGTCACTCATAAAATCATCCAAGGCTAACTTCAAAAGAAAAATAGCCAAGGATTCAAAAGATAACCATAAAGCAAAATAGCACAAAATATACTGAACCTACTGATATTGCCAACATCCTGGCAGATAGATTCAATGCAAACTTCACCCCCCTCTCACCCCCAAAAGAGCT